>NC_092013.1:26001489-26198989 GCF_042242105.1 Pempheris klunzingeri
TAGATGTTACACACACTGGGTGCCAACATGTGTGTCAGAACTGTTGTGCTGGCCCTGCTTTTTCTGCTACTTTTCACCTGGCTCATTACTCCAGCAGTCACCGAGTCAACAAGCAGCGGACGCTCCATTGTCTACACACATGAACAGCTGTTAGCCCTCTGTAGCACAGGGAAGCTAACCGGCTACAGGCCCGACGTTACCCATGACCTCAAGAGAAGGAGAAGAGGCCGCCGCTCGGGTGCTAAGTGCCGGAATAAGAAAAGGCGCTTCAAGCCTACTGTCCCCGCCATCATCACCGGGAATGTGAGATCCATCTCCAACAAGATGGATGAGCTAACGGCACTAACGTGGCACCAAAGGGAATATCGGGAATGTAGCATGATGCTGTTCACGGAGTCCTGGCTAACAACATCACTCTGGACGGGTTTCAGCTGATACGGGCAGACAGGACTCGGGAGAGCGGCAAGAGAAAGGGAGGGGGGCTTGCTGTGTTTGTGAACAATAGATGGTGCAACCCTGGGCACATTACCATCAAGGAAAAACTTTGTAGTGGGGACATTGAGCTGCTAGCCATTAGCTTGAGGCCATATTACCTGCCGAGGGAATTCTCGCATGTTATCGTGATAGCAGCGTATGTTCCTCCATCTGCTGATGCTGACTCGGCCCGTGATGTCCTCTACTCGAGTGTAAACAGGCTGCAAACACAGCATCCACAAGCCCTCCTCTTAATTACCGGGGATTTCAACCATGCCTCTCCCTCCTCCATACTGCCAACATTCAGCCAGTATGTCACCTGCTGCACCAGAGGAAATAAAACACTGGACCTTTTCTATGCCAACACTAAGGAGGCATACACATCATCCCCTCTCCCCCCCCTGGGAAGATCTGATCACGACCTAATACACCTCCTCCCCTTGTATAAGCCTCTCGTGCACAGACAACCAGCAGTCACCCGCACAAAACAGATCTGGTCCGAAGAGTCGATGGAGACTTTAAAAGACTGTTTTGACACCACGGTGTGGGATGTGTTCTGTGAGGACCACAGTGAGGACATTGACAGTCTTACCAGCTGCGTCACGGACTACATTAATTTCTGTGTAGACTCCACCATACCCACCAGGACAGTAAGACTGTTTGCAAACAACAAACCATGGATTACTCCGGACATAAAAAGCCTACTCAAAGACAAAAGGAGGGTTTTTAAGTCAGGGGACAGGGAACAGATGAAGAGTGTGCAGAGAGAACTGAGGAGGAACATCAGAGCGGGAAAGAGTAGCTACAGGAAGAGGATGGAAGAACAGCTGCAGCAGAACGATGTCAGGGGGGTCTGGAGGAGTTTGAACACCATCTCAGGACGTAACAACTCCAGACCTGCGTTGGACATGGATCAGGAGTGGGTGAACAACCTGAACAGGTTCTTCAATAGGTTTGAACAACCAGCCACCCCTCCCCCCACTCAACCAGCCCTGCTGCAACTTCCCCCCACTGGAACCCCAGCTGCTCAAAAGACTCACACCTCAAACCCCCTACCTGCTGCTTCTCTACGACCCCCCTGCCTACCCTCTACTCCACAAACCCCCCTCCCTGTGGCCCCCTCACAGCCCCCCCACACACTCACTGCCCCCCCACCCAGCATGGTGCTCTCCACAGCCCAGGTAGAGAGAGAACTGGCCAGGCTCAAGGTCAAGAAGGCAACAGGTCCGGATGGCATCACCTCCAGGCTCCTCAAATCCTGCTCTAGGCAACTGTGCAGGATCGTGGAGCATATCTTCAACATGAGCCTGAGGTTGCACAAGGTGCCACAGCAGTGGAAGACATCTTGCGTGGTACCGGTACCCAAGTCATCTCGTCCTAGTAACTTCAACGACTACCGTCCAGTGGCCCTGACATCTCACCTGTCAAAGACCCTAGAGAGGTTGGTCCTCCACCACCTGCGCCCCCTAGTGAGCTCATCTGCAGACCCGCTGCAGTTTGCGTACCAGCCAAGCATTGGGGTCGAGGATGCTGTCATCTTCCGCATGCAGAGATCACTGTCCCACCTGGAGGGATCCGGAAGCACTGTGAGGATCATGTTTTATGATTTCTCCAGTGCTTTTAACACCATTCAGCCAGAACTCCTGAGGGGCAAACTGGACCGTGCAGGAGTGGGCCACCAACTTACAGCATGGCTAGTGGACTTCCTGACCAGCAGGCCACAGTTTGTGAGGACAAAAGGCTGTGTGTCTGATACGATGGTCTGCAGTACGGGGGCACCACAGGGGACCGTCTTGGCTCCTCTCCTCTTCACCCTATACACAGCAGACTTCACACACCATACAACAAACTGCCACCTTCAAAAAATTCGAGGGGGAGTACAGAGAGCTAAACAAAAACTTTGTGGACTGGTGCCTGCAGAACTGCCTCCGGATTAATGCCGGAAAAACCAAAGAGCTGGTAGTGGACTTTCGTCGGCACAAAGACCCTCCCTCTCCGGTGAACATCCAGGGAACGGACATAGAGATTGTGGACTCTTACAAGTACCTGGGTGTTCACCTCAACAAGAAGCTGGACTGGACTGTTAATACTCAGGCACTCTTCAAGAAAGGCCAAAGCAGACTCCACCTGCTGCGTAGACTGAGGTCTTTCGGAGTGGCGGAGGGCCTCCTGAGGACTTTCTATGACTCTGTGGTGGCATCAGCCATCTTCTACGGTGTGGTCTGCTGGAGCAGCAGCATCACGGCAGCAGAGAGGAAGAGACTGAACAAACTGGTGGACAAAGCCAGCTCTGTCCTGGGCTGCAGCCTCGATCCTGTGGAGGTGGTGGGTGACAGGAGAATGGTAGCGAAGCTGTCATCAATCATGGACAATGTCTCCCACCCCCTTCATGAGACTGTAAGAGCCCTGGAAAGCTCCATCAGTGACAGGCTTCGTCACCCACGATGCTCCAAAGAAAGGCATCGCAGGTCCTTCCTCCCTGCTGCCATCAGACTTTACAACCAAATCTGCTCCCAGTAGACCAAAGACCAAGAAAAAGGAACAAGTGCAATACTTCATATATATTTATATATTTTATATTTTCCCCATGTGCAATAGCCTTTCTATCTCACTCTCTTATTCTTTCATTCTTTCACCATTGTTACGCCCCAGTCTAGGGGTTCTGGAGCGTAAAATAAAAGAGCCTCACTTCCCCAATTCCCAAATGGTCACTGACACGATCTTCACTGGATAACAGGTTTATTTTCCATAAACAACAAATGACCAATAAACAGAACTGAGAGCTTCAGGGTGGACCCAGGCCAAAACAACAAATAATAATCCTCTCTAGAAATGAACCACAAAGCTGACCTAACAGGAAACAAAAAGACAGGGATCTAACTTCCTGCTCTAAGTAACACAGGAGAAAACTTCAAACGAAAACTGGCAGTCTACCCCTACTGAATCTAAGGAAATTGAACAAAGGTTGGTCATTAACAGAACTCCGAAGGACCAGTTGGGAGCTGAGGGAGATGAGGGCTGCGAGACAATGCGGAGCGAGTCAGGGCGAGCGAGCGGGGAGAGAGAGCTGCGAGCCGAATGCCGGGCGAGCTAGTAGTGCTGAGAGAGAGAGCCATTCCGCCATCTTGCTCCTTATCTGGCCGACGTCATCCGCCACGCCCCCAATTCGTGTCCACAGCGGACAGCCCCTCCAACCACCGCTGGGCTATGGCCCACACCTATTTGCATACCTGCTGAGCGGAAGCAGAACACGTACACACACAAAACATACGACCATAGTCGTAACAACCATACATTATTTTTTGCATATACTGTACATGTAAACATATATATATTTTATATTTTTTATTCCCTTTCTTTGTATGTGTGAACTGTATCTTGTATGTGTGAATCAGAACTGCTGCTGACTTGAAATTTCCCCATTGTGGGATAAATAAAGGAATATCTTATCTTATCTTATCTTATCTATTTTGACCTGGAAATATTTGTTACAACATTAATTTCATAGCTAAGCTTTTTATTTTTGCAGTTATCGCAGTTCAAAAAATGATTTTGACAGTTTCAGTCTGACTGTAATATTTGGTTGGTCACAGACCCAAGACAGAGGTCCTGCCCCTAATTAACACGTCCCTACTGGATATGACAAATCAGTCTTTACTAACAGGCTATGCACCGCAGTCCTTTAAAGTAGCAGTAATTAAACCTCTCCTGAAAAAGCCTGCTCTTGATTCAGGTGTATTAGCTAACTATAGACCTATATCCAACCTTCCCTTTCTCTCCAAGATCCTGGAGAAAGTTGTAGCTAATCAGCTGTGTAATTTTCTAAACTCTAATAGTCTATTTGAGGATTTTCAGTCAGGTTTTAGAGCGAACCACAGCACAGAGACAGCACTGGTGAAGGTTACAAACGACCTCCTTATGGCTTCAGACAGAGGACTTCTCTCTGTCCTGGTCTTGTTAGACCTGAGTGCCGCTTTCGACACCATCGACCATTGCATCCTGTTACAGAGACTGGAACAGTTCATTGGTATAAAAGGAACTGCATTAAGCTGGTTCAAGTCCTATTTATTAGATCGATTTCAGTTTGTACATATTAATAACGAATCCTCTGTCCACACTAAGGTTAGACATGGAGTTCCACAAGGCTCATTGCTTGGACCAATACTCTTTATCTTATATATGCTTCCTCTTGGTAATATTATCAGGAAGCACTCCATTCATTTCCACTGTTATGCAGATGATACACAATTATATTTATCAATAAAGCCAGATGAACCCAATCAGTTGGTTAAACTTCAAATCTGCCTTAAGGACATAAAGTCCTGGATGAGCAGCGACTTTCTGCTGCTAAATTCAGATAAAACTGAAATTATTTTGCTTGGCCCCAGACACCTCAGAGACAGCTTTTCCACTACCTTAACTGCTCTGGACGGCATTAATCTGGCCTCCAGCTCCACTGTGAGGAATCTGGGAGTCTTATTTGATCAGGATTTGTCCTTTAACTCCCACATTAAACAGATTTCTAGAACTGCCTTTTTCCATCTACGTAATATTGCCAAAATCAGGCCCATCATATCCACTGATGATGCAGAAAAATTGGTCCATGCATTTGTCACTTCTAGGTTGGACTATTGTAACTCTCTATTATCAGGCTGCCCCAATAAGTCGTTAAAGACTCTCCAGTTGGTCCAGAACACTGCTGCTACTCGTGTTCTGACGAGAACTAAAAGAAGAGACCATATTTCTCCTGTACTGGCTTCTCTTCATTGGCTTCCAGTAAAATCTAGAATAGAGTTTAAAATCCTTCTCCTCACCAACAAGGCTCTTAAGGGTCAGGCCCCATCATATCTTAAAGATCTTATAGTACCGTACTACCCCACTAGAGCACTGCGCTCCCAGAATGCAGGCCTACTGGTGGTTCCCAAAGTCTCCAAAAGTAGTTCATGAGGCAGAGCTTTCAGCTATCAGGCTCCTCTCCTGTGGAATCTCCTTCCAGTATGGGTTCGGGGGGCAGACACCCTCTCTACATTTAAGAGTAGACTAAAAACCTTCCTTTTTGACAAAGCATATATTTAAGGGCTGGATCAGGCCTTAGACCAGCCCCTAGTTATGCTGCTATAGGCTCAGACTGCCGGGGGACTCCCATGGGCTCCTCTATTCTCTATCCTCCTCTTCCTCTCCATCGTTATGTCTCATGTCAGCCAAATGTCTGCCTCTAACTTGCTATCTTCCCCGGAGCGTTTCTGTGCTTTCTCATCTCTCAGGTTCCTGTGGATCCTGTGGATCCTGGTCCTGGCCCTGCTGATGTGGTTCTCTGGTTCCTGTGGGTCCTGGTCCCGGTCCCGCTGATGTGGTTCTCTGGTTCCTGTGGATCCTGGTCCTGGTTCTCCTGATGTGGTTCCCTGGTTCCTATGGATCCTGGTCCTGGCCCCGCTGATGTGGTTCTCCACCAGCCAATGGATGTGCGTCTGTCCAGGCTACAGCCTGTCCGTCCTTGGGAGCTGGATCTCTCCTTCACTGTGGTGCTCCCGGAGGTTTCTCTTTTCCCACTGGGTTTTTTGAGTTTTTCCTTCCCGAAGAAGGAGGGTCTTAAAGGGCAGGTGATGCCTCGGACTGATCCATTGGCCTCATCGACTGCTGGACTCTTTATTAGATTGTTTGTTCGCTTACACTTGTTTATTTCATTGAACTTTGTAAAGCACTATGAGACACTCTGTTGTGATATTGGGCTATACAAATAAAATTGAATTGACCAAGCAAAATAACTTCAGTTTTATCTGAATTTAGCAGCAGAAAGTTGCTGCTAAATGGGAGAAACTCCGCAAATCCTGGTGTACCAAGCTTGTAGGATCATACCCAAGAAGACTAGAGGCTGTAATCGCTGCCCAAGGTGCTTCAACAAAATATTGAGTAAAGGGTGTGAATACTTATGTACATGCGATATTTGAGTGTTTTATTTTTAATAAATTTACAAAAATTTCCTAAAACATTTTTCACTTTGTCATCATGGGGTATTGTGTGAAGAATGTGGTGAAGTGGTATGAATACTTTCCAGATGCACTGTATATGTTGGATGCATTTCACAGTCTGAAGTTCAATGTTTAATGAAATCCATGAAAGTGACAAGGGCAAGTATTAAAATAAGGACACACACACGTTTGAGTGCTATATTGTCTAAAGAAAGTTAATTACATGTTAAAAATCCTCAGCCACAAATTCTATCAAATATAAAATTAATTGAGCAATTGTGAAAGAAAAGTGTTTTCTTAAAAAATGTGTGGTTTAGGGTTATGGCCGACCTGCAGCAAATCGAAATGGAATGCAGCAAACTGACAGTAGGGAGCCCTAAACAATAGTTGAACGCGCCCACAACAGGGTGTACTCTTTTTTTAAAGATACAACTATTGAATATATCAAACATCTAGTGGAGCCTAATTAGTAATAACACTAAATCTAGATGATCTATCAATCAATTTAGAATGTAAACGATATGATATCATAGCAACGATAAAAGTTTTGAAACATAGTGCAAAGCAGTCGATGAGATTCATGGATAGAGAAAGAATCCCATAGAAATACGTTAGTTTGAAAATCGTGGGACACACACACACAAAAAGAAAAGTAGACTAAATTTTGTGACTATTTCATGAACTTCTATGGGTTTTTCATTTCCATTGACACTGTTTCATGATGGCGGAACGTATTTTTAAAACATTATGTGCCACAACCAAGGAATTACGGTGTTAAGAGGTTGTGGTCACACCATGTATTTCTGTAAAATCAGGTTAGGATTATAACATTACAATGACTGTGATCCACAGATACACTTGTCAATTATACTAGTAATACTGGTTGAATTAGTGCAGTTCCAGTGTAACATGTCCTGGTTATAGTCTTGCATTGTATTATGAAGTCTCACTTTGAAAAAGGCTGCTTTTTGCAGCAGGAACTTATACTGAATTGAACTTTTTTATTGAACTGCAGTCCTCGGGGGCCACTATCCTGCATCAAAAGATCAGGATAGTTATCAGGCTTCTGCAGAGCTTGATGATGAACTGATCATTTGAATCAGGTGTGTTGGAAGAGGGAAACATCTAAAACATGCAGGATTGTGCTCTCGAGGACCGCAGTTTGACACCCCTGATCTAAACTAAAACTGTGATTTCTACTTAAGAATGCTATTGAGCCTCCCTGTGCCTCTCCATCCTAACTCTTCATTCCTTTCAGTTGAGGTACAAACAGTATGCACAGAGAATGATTACGTTTAACATAATTTTATGACAAGAAAATTATCTCAGAATTACAACATACAGATCATGTGGACATCTCATGATAAACTTACATCTCTGGCTGAAGAACTCTTAAAGGCCTCTTCATCACACCTAATTCGCTTGGGTTGTCTTGGCATTTCACTGTCACTGCTACTAATGGACACAGAATGGACACTCTCACTGGACCAGGGTATTGGCGTAGATGGAGGTGATGTTTGAGATGTGTTTGAAAATACATGATAAACATCTTTTATTTGCAGCATAATTGTGGCTCACATTTTGGAATTCAACAGTAGGCCTGAACCCCACTTTTAGCCATGCAAAAAATTCAGTTCATATCCATCCTGACGCGACAGTACTTTGGTTATTTAATCACTGCTACACACTATAGTGCATTAAAAACATTACCTGTTTTTAAGCACTTATCACAAGTTCAATCTGTTTCCATCAAGTGTTATAATAATGCTTTATAATCTTAAAATTTGATGCACAACAATGAATTAAATGCATCTGAAATAAGCACAGCCATTATTGCAATGTATAATTTAGCTATTTCTTTATATTTACCATTGTCATGACTCTCTTTTATCACAAAGCAAATCCCTTGAACTGTGGATAATTCTGCAAACACTGTTTCATCCACCTCAGTGCCCGAATCATCTTCCACAGTAATCTTGTTCACAGGGATGGAGAACTTCTCTCTCACTAAATGATGAGGTTAAAAGACAACATAACATGTCAAATTGCTTGTCAAATAATATACAGTAGCTTCCATCCAGCCTGAATTATTGGTTAGTCGATTACTAATTAGAAACTTACCTTCTGAAATGAATTCTTCAAAATCAGCAGCTTGTAATTTGATGTATTTCTTGCGGCTTTGATACTGCACCTTAATTATCATCTTGTCATCTACAGCAGTCTTTAGAGAAAGAAAGGGACAACAGGACATTTCGTAAACATCCATTTAATGCTAAATTGTCTAAATAATAATGAAACTACACTGAAATACTCTCTGATGGACCAAAATATACTTTTAGGAACTGAAGCTGGTGGGTATGCAGATGTTCTCTTTCTGCCTGATAGGCCTGGAACTTTTCATACTGCTCCTCACACTTCTTATGATGAATGCTATATCTTTGTATCCCGTCAAACAAGCGGACTGAAAAACACAAAATGGTCCCTTTATCTTAATGACATACATTCTTAAGCTTTACTGAAGACTTAAAATATAAGTGCTGTTGAAAATAGCTTGCCATTGGCTGTCACCTGTGTGACTTTACTATTTACTATTGCATTCTTTGCACTGAAGATAGAAAATGAATGTTGCCAATGTCCTGTAATTGTAACAAGGAATGTGGTATACACAAATGATCTCTCCTCAATCTATTTTGGAATCTATACCGAATACATATTTTCACAAATGAAACATATTTATGAGAGAATTTAGCATAGACACTTTTAATAGGTAACTGAACCAGATTACATTCGTGTTATAGCAACTTACTTAGTAAAGTAACAGCTCAATTTTACTTACCTAAAGGCTGAGGTTTGGAATGGGGGCCCTCGTGATGGTGTTGATAACTACAAATAAAGAGACATACCAAATTAAAACATTTGGAGCATGCTGCTACACGCTGGGAATTTACATTACGTCATCATATTTTAAATGCCATAAAAACGTGTGCAAGTCTAGCTAAGTTAATTCACAAGCACAAGATATACAGTCCTACCTCGTCTGTCTGGGTTAGGTTCCAGAATCCCGCTAAAAGTGAACCGTGATATGGCGAGGGACGACTGTACTCAATGGTATGCTGTCTTTAATGGTAACGTTACTGAAAAGACGGCGCGCAATTTCACAGACAAAAAACCAGGGAAATGATCGTGTCAGCTGAAACATTGTTTGGAGACAATAGTTAAACTGACTTTAAGCTTGACACAAACAACTAAATAATGTTAAAATAATGCTAAACTAGCTTAACATTAGCACATACTGTCTTAAAATTTAGCTGCTTGGGCACCTGCTTAAAAGCAAATACATGACGGTGGTAACTCCTGACTAACCGTTCTAAACTAAACGTTTCATCGTCTCTAAAATTTGAAACAAGCCCACAAACGCATACTTTAATACAAATTATTAATAACACAAAGAGAATTTGTTATGTGGTACTCACCAGTCTCTCTGTTTCATGCTCGATGCGAGGGAAAGAAAATGGCGGATTTCCAAATACCTGGATGTACACAGTAACACCCACAAGTGTAGAATACTGTCAACTCTGTGATTTAACACCAGCACTATTACGATGTGTCACTGGTTCAGAGTTCATTCTGTCACAATCAACACCAGAACATCAACACTTTACTCTAAACTGGCCTAACACTAGAAATGTAAGACTGGTGAATTTGCTGTGCAGCTGATCTAGGCAAGCAAGGGTCAGAGAGGTAAGATGGGTTTGGCTTGGGGGATTGTAGATAACAGTAGTGACCAGAATCATCATCAGCAAGGTATTTGAAGGTATGAGCAGAAGGAATGGAGATGGTGGTAGTTTTGAAGTCACTCCTGTAAACAGCAGCAACACCACCTCCCCACCCCTCAAGACGAGGTTTGTCAATGTATGTGAATTCCAACAACTCCAAAAGACATCAACCTCCTGAGCAGATAAAGTCTTTGCTGCCCTTTCTTATTAAGTGCATTTGAGTCCAGTCCAGTTCATTGTTTATAAGTTGTCACCATCTTGATGTCTGTTCCCTGGATGCTCACTGGTGTGGGGGTGGCGTGTGCGTGCCTGTGGAAATCCACCACAAGTCCTTTGGTTTTCCCCGTGCTGATCCCGAGGTAGTTCTTCTGGCACCAGTCCACAAAGTCCTAGGTTAGTTCTCTGTACTCCCTGTCATCTGCATTGGAGCAAAGGCAGTTCAGGTGATTTTGCTTTGTGATAGGCTGTGAGGTCAGTGGAAGAGGACAGAAACTGATAAGATTCACATGTTGTTGTGTGATGATTTAGTGAGCAAATTGGCATGCAACAGGAGGACCATATGGACAGGATGGAGTTTGGCGACGTGGAGTGATGTGTAAAGATACAACCTGATCCACTGTGTGGAGGACGGCGTCTGTTTCTCTGATAATTAAGTGAGAAGAATGGCAGAGAGACCAGCAAGCCCAAGATAGATAGATAGATAGATCCCCAGCCTGACGAATTGTGGTCATCCTGTCGGGTAATCCGTGAAGCAGGAAGTGAAGAAGGAATCCAGTCCCATTTTCATGCTTTTCTCTAAGCTTGGGAGTTAGGATGGTGTTGAAAGAACTCAAAAGGTCAAAGAACATGATCGCCACATAACTAGCTGTCTCATCCAAGTGATAGCAAACCCAGTGGAGCATATAGAGGAGAGCATCTTCCACCACCATATTTTCCTGGTACCCAAACTGTAGGTGTCAAGTGCATGTTCACACTGTGGTCTCAGGAGGTGCAGAAGCAGCCGCTCCAGTGTCCTCGTGATGTGCAATGTGAGGGCCATCGGTCTGTAGTCTTCAAGCTAGACTCCTCCCTGTCTGGAGGCTTAAGTGAAGTAGTGGAAGAGGGAATGGGTGAGGCAGATTTTGTTTAACTCATTGGCCCTGTCTTCATCACCCACTGTTGCCTGAGTGTTCTTCTGCTTGTAGCCAGTGATGGTCCTCATACCCCTCCACAACTCTCTACTGTTGCTGTGTGGCAGCTTTCTCTCCACTTTCCTTTTGTAGACCACCTTGGCCTGATTTAGACTTCTCTTTAGCTATTGTTACACTTACTTGCCATTCTCCTTGCTTCCATCCCTAAAGGCCTCCTTTTTCTGGTTGAGGACTGTCTCAATGTCATTGGTGGACCAGGGTTCATCATTGGGAAAACAGCGTACAGTCCTTGCTGGTATAACCATGTCCCTACAGAAGTTAATGAAGTTCAGTGAAGTCAACCAATGTCAATGTTTGAGTTATTGTTATTGTCCTGTGACCCCAGCAGTACATCCCAATCCATTCAAAGCAGGCCCTGAGAGACTCTCTGGCCTCTAGTGTCCACCTGAATGTGTGGGTGGTTGTGGCTTATTAATCATGACTTTTAGTTTGGGTTTAGTTTAAACTACGCTTTAGCTAATTTTCAAGACCTCTACCTTCTATCAAAAAGCATTTGTTTTCTCATTCTCACATGTTGCTCAAACGTATCAAAAGGAAATGGAGAGTAAATGCTTCCCTTTATTCAGAGGACACTTGTCATCATCTGTATTTTCTCTACTGCTCCCCTGCTCTCTGAGGAGGTTGTTTTAAGAACCATTATAACAACACAGAGGCACATGGGTGTAACAGCCACAATCAACAGTTCCATCTGGAGCAGTCATGGCCAAGACCACCTCCATGAAGACATAATCGCTTTATTTCCTCCAAAGTAACACAGCCCCTTTGGAATATCCCTAATCTTGACTAACATTATGTCTCTTTAATTAATTGAAGTAGCTTTGAAGATAGATGTGGGATTTAAAAGATTCCCTCCTCTCCTGCATGCCTTTCAAAAACAGCCTGCTTTAAGTTACATTTCTAACATTTTAGCTGCATATTTGTAATAACCACAGAGACTTATTCACCTTTACTGTATAGCAAATTAAGTAAAACAGTGCCATTATGACATGACAGAAGGACTCCATGATGGGCATTCAAAGCATACAAAGGTTATTATGTTTTAGCAAGACATGTCTGAATGTTGGTTATAATGTATGGCACGTAATGACGAGTATGAAATTATGAGAATGATGAAAAGATTGCATACACCTCTTTCCACACAGAAAGAGGTCTTTACTGTATTATATACAGTAACAACATATCAAATCAGCGAGGTGTTGTTCCATCACAAGCCAAAACAGCGTCAATGCTCTTGTCATAGATTCTTCAATCATGTGGAACTTTACTGAAAGGGTTAGCAGCATTCTTCCAAAAGATATTCCCCTCACATCATTTGTTGTTGCGATGATGAAAGTGGAGAGTGTTTCTGGTGTCCAGATGAGTTGAGATCTGGTGATTCTGAGGGTAACGTCATAAGATACATAGAATTTTCATTCTAATCAAACCACTAAGTGAGTCCTTGTAAAAAAAAAAGGGAAGATTGTCTTCAAATTGGTTGATTTTCTTGCCTAATTGTGGATAAACTACTTTTCTCTAATTCCAATTGCACAAAATGAAACTAAAGTAATTCAAGTTATGCAATACTTACTATACTTGTATAGGAGAGCTACAGGCATGGGCACCAAGTTAAAGTGGGGTTGCATGATTAGCAATGGTCAAGGGGTAGCATAGCAGGAAAATTATCATTTAATTACACCTGAAAATGCCATTTCCTACCTTCAATAATGACCACTAAATCTGGTCTTTCAGTATAATCTTCGATTTATCCATTCATCCATTGTCTATAAAGCTTATCCTTAAGGGTCGTGGGGGGCTTGAGCCAATCCCAGCTGCCATTTGACAAGAAGCAGGGTACACCCTGGACTTTTACTATTATTAGTCATGTTAATATTATTCATATATTTGTTATTGTCATGTTATTCACTGTTACCATATTTCTCATTATTAGTCTGTAGCACGAGACCGGTTCCTTGTGGGTTCACCCAGCACTGACATATCACCGACAGCCGTTTAAGCTCCAATCTCCGTTTATTTCGGAACATGCAAAACAACCCAAATTCTTAATTGAGGGCGGTGTCCTGCCGCTTGCCCGTTAGCGCCGATCTGGTCCTGACAGGTGGCTCCTGCTCCGGTCGACTCTGACCATGTGTTCCTCCTTTTTTCCCCAGGCCCTGGCATGCTACTGCTTAAATAGGGAGAGAGGCAATTTACTGCACCTGTTCCCAGGTGCATTGGTGGTACTTACCTCTCCTGGGCCAGTCCTGCAACTCTCCCTGCCCCCTGCCCCCACCTCCACATACCTCCACTGCCCGACTTAGGCCGGGGACCATCCAGCCTAACCCACTCCCCCCCACCCTCCAAGGGGCGGGAGAGGAAGTCAGTCACAGCCATCTGTGCCTCGGTCTATGGATCACCGTGAACTTAAAAGGCTGTAGAGCCAGATACCACCGGGTGATCCGGGCGTTGGTATCCTTCATGCGGTGGAGCCATTGGAGCGGGGCATGGTCCGAACAGAGGGTGAATGGCGGATGGCGAGGCGGATGGCGAGGCACTCTTTCTCCACCGTGCTATACCTGCTCTCTCGCTCGGAGAGCTTCCTGCTGAGGTACAGCACGGGGCGGTTGACTCCCCGCACCTGCTGGGACAAAACGGCCCCCAGCCCTCTGTCCGAGGCATCAGTCTGCAACACAAAGGGGAGAGAGAAGTTAGGCGTGTGCAGAAGTGACCCCCCAAAGAGAGCCTGTTTCACCCTCTCAAACGCCCGCTGACACCTCTCCGTCCACTGGACTCTGAGGCACCTTTTCGTGTCAGATCGGTCAGGGGACTGGTGAGGTCCGCGAAGTTCAGTATGAACCGATGATAGTACCCCGCCAGCCCCAAGAACTGTCTGACCTCTTTCTTGAACTTGGGCCGCGGACAGGCCGCAATCGCCGTGGTCTTGTCTACCTGTGGCCGCACCTGCCCGCCACCCAAGTGGTACCCCAGATACCATACCTCCCTCCGTCCAACCACACACTTCTTCGGGTTGGCCGTGAGCCCCGCCTGCCTCAGGGACTCCAGCACTGCGGCCACCCGCTGCACATGCTCTGCCCAGGTGTCGCTGTGGATGATGACATCATCCAGGTTGGCGGTAGCATATGCAACGTGAGGACGCAGCACCCGGTCCATGAGGCGTTGGAAGGTGGCTGGGGCCCCAAACAACCCGAACGGAAGTGTGAAGAATTGGTACAATCCGTACGGAGTGGAGAAGGCCATTTTCTCCCTGGACTCTGGAGACAAGGGAATATGCCAGTAGCCCTTGGTCAAATCCAGTGTCGTGAAAAATCGAGAGGTGCCCAGCCGGTCCAGAAGCTTGTCGACCCGGGGCATCGGCATCGAACCATGACACATCATTCACCTTGTGATAGTCCACACAGAACTGGATAGACCCATCCTTCTTGACCACCAGAACGATGGGGCTGCACCAGGCACTGTGGGACTCCTCTATTACTCCCATCGCTAACCACTTTTCTCTTGCGTTTAGGTAAACGATAGGGCCGTGAACGAACCATCACCCCTGGGTGAGACTCAATGTGGTGCTGTATGAGGTCGGTACGTCCTGGCAGGGGGGAGAACACATCAGCAAAACGCTGTTGCAACTGGGCTACATCTGCTCCCTGGGACGGCAAGAGATGGTCCTCACAATGGAGCGGAGTGGATTTGGTGGAATTTGGTACCTCCGGCCCCAACTCATCTCTCTCTGTGATTGCCGTCACCAGAGAAACAGGCTCTGCCTCTCTCCATATTTTGAGGAGGTTGAGGTGGTATATCTGTGTGGCTCCTCCCCTGTCAGTACGTTCCACCTCATAGTCCACGTCGCCCACTCGCCGTGTGACCACAAAGGGTCCTTGCCACCTGGCGAGTAAATTTGAGCTAGGAGATGGGAGCAATACAAGTACTTTATCTCCAGATGAAAATTGTCTCAGCCTCTATTGTACTAGCGCTGTTGACGTTCCTGGGCCTGGAGCAAATTCTCACGTGACAACCTTCCCAAAGTGTGGAGTCTTGCTCTCAGGTCCAGGATGTATTGAATTTCATTCTTACTGGGGCTTGGACCATCCTCCCAGTTTTCCTTAATTAGGTCCGGCACCCCTCTTGGTCTCCTGCCAAACAGCAGTTCAAAGGGAGAAGCGCCGATCTGGTCCTGACAGGTGGCTCCTGCTCCGGTCGACTCTGATCATGTGTTCCTCCTTTTTTTCTCAGTGCTACTGCTTAAATGGGGAGAGAGGCAATTTACTGCACCTGTTCCCAGGTGCGTTGGTGGTACTTACCTCTCTCCAGCACCATCTCCTGGGCCAGTCCTGCAACTCTCCCTGTTGCAGCTGAGCTCAAAATCGGCCCCCACCTCCACATAGTCATATCCCTATTATCAGTAATATAGTTACTTTTATGGTTGTTTGCTGTGCATCTCCCCTCTTGCCCCCACAACCCCCTTCTCTTCTCTCTCTCTCGAATGCCTGATGCTTGCTCATGTGGCTCGTTCTTAAATCCTTAATTTTGAATTCTTGAATCATTGGGTCCCTCTCTTAAGAGTTTGGTCTAGACTTGCTCTATATGGAAAGTGTCTTTAGATAACATTTGCTATGAATTGATGCTATATAAATAGCAATTGATTGATTGAGTGATTGGTCGCTAATCAATCGCAGGGCCAACACATAGAGACAGACAACCATTCATGCTAACATTTACACCTATGGGCACTTTAGAGTCACCAATTAAGCTAACCTGCATGTCTTTGGACTGTGGGAGAAAGCAGAAGTACCTGGAGAAATGTCCAACTTGCCAGCCAGCGGACCTACATGTAGCTCTATTATAGTAGTTTCAGGGACTGATTAAAGTGTAGTGTCTTAAAATGTACATTTTGCATATATTAATAGTTTACAAATTTGAATAGTGCTAAACTCATCTGGACATACTCTATTTTGTACTTAAAAACAAGCTTTTGTTTTGTTTGTGATCTGGTTGAACATCATGTGCATTTCAGTTTTCTAATCATCAAAACTAGCCATATCCTAACCCCTCTTACACATGGTGTGTGTGTTTATATGTATGAATATCAACATCACCTAAAAATGGGACTCAAGCCCCCATCTCCCCCCCTCCCCTCCTGCAGCTCTAGACAAAGCCACAGTGTATTTCAGTAAGTTGCAACACGTCTGACACAGACAGTCTCCTGTTGTCGGAGTGGAGACACTATGCAGCCACCCTATATATACCATGCACACAAGAACTGACCTCATGGGGGCAGTTGACTTATATACTCTTCAAGACACAACACCTGTACTGGCCACACAGTGATGAGCAACACGCAGTAATAAAAGAACTGTGTGTGTAACCTCTCCTGTTAACCTTGATTTGATCCAGTTTTGGAGCAGCGTGGAGCTGGAGAGATAATCTCTCAGACGTTGTAGTAGTTTAGTCTGTGGAGAACTTGGGAACCAGCTGAAATCAATTTCTAGTACCAAGATGCCCTTGAGCGAAACCCCTAACCACTCAAGGCGCCATCCTTAGAGGCAGCCATCATCTCTTCATACATTTAATTTATTTTTTTGTAATTTGCACAGGCCCTGTTTGTGTGTTTTAATATAACAACAGTGAATTGAATTTCACTTAGCAGGATTAATAAAGTATTCCATCTTCTTCAAATCTTCCATTCCAGTAAGAGAATTAAATGTGGACACTCAAACATTAGATCTCTGTCATGCAGAGCTTTATTGATAAACGATTTAATATCAGATCATCATATTGATTTTATTCTGTCTTACTAAAACCTGACTGTGTAACGAAGGATATGTTAGCCTGAATGAATCCACTCTCCAAGTCATATTAATATTCACATTCCTCAAGACTCCAGATGAGGAGGCGGAATTGTAGCCATTTTCAAGCCTATTAATCAACCCTAGACATAAACATAATTAGAACTTATTTGAAAGCCTTGTTCTTTGTCTTTGACACCCAACCTGTAAAATGTAACAGCCAATTCTATTTCTTATAGTATATCACCCTCATGTGCCATACTATTAATTTATATTTGAATTGTCAGAGTTTTAAATAAATGTAGTCCTTATTACAGAAAGTAATTACAGTAGGTGACTTTAATATTTGTGTGGACATATGATGACCTTACCACTAAATTCCTCTCATCAGGCTCTGATTTAACTAATCACACTCAATTGGCTTCTTTCAAAGTCTTTTTACAAATTTAAATTTTATCGGACCATTACCAATTATCATGTGACTGCTTATTACTGGACTACATGCCATTAGACAAAAATGTCTTTTCTAGATGTCGTATCTGATAGTGCTGCAACAAAATTTAAGGAAGCAATTCAGCATTCAGCAAATCAGCATTTAATTCAATGGCATGACCATAACAGCCACCAAGTCCTGCTGCAGGTCTTTTTCAGTTGTTCAGTTCAGTTTGGCCACTTGCCTCCTATGCTGCAAACTATGTGTTCAACAGCAGCTCTAGGAATATTCAGTGTATTTGCAATCTTTTTGTATCCTTTTTCTTGTTTGTGCAAGGCAATGATCTCCTCTCTTAACTTTTTGGACAATTCTCTTGACTTACCCATATTTCTAACATGCAACCAAATGTCACTGTGAACAAACCCCTAGACAGTCTGGGTATTTAATGTGTTCTATGTCAACCACACACAGGCTTGAGACAAGGCAAGGCAATATTCTGGGAACACTGAGTAGACCTACACCAGATTACCTGAGGGGTCTGGACACCTCATACCTTATAAGTAAGTCAGTTATGTATTTGGGTCCAAGACCATGTATTGCGTTGTAAGCAAATATATCCTTTGGCACACTGGAAGCCAGTGGAGGGATTTAAGAACTGGTGTGATGTGCTCCACCTTCTTGGTGTTAGTGAGGAGTCTGGCCACTGCATTCTGGACAAGCTGCAGTTGTCTAATTGAAGACCCGTGAAGACACTATTCCAATAGTCCAGCCTGCTGAAGATAAATGCATGAAAACGTTTTTCTGTAACTTGTTTAGAGAAACATCTTTTAATTGTGGCTATAATTTTAAGGTGATAGTAGACTAATTTGATGATTGTTTTTATGTGGGAATTGAAATTTAAGTCCCCCTAATAGCACCAAGATTTCTGGCTTGATGAGTGGGCTTTAATTGCATGGAGTCAAGATGAGCCTTGACTTTTAATCTTGTTCTATCATGTTTTATCTGTGTTTAGTTATAGGAAATTCAGGCGCATCCACACATCGATGTGTTTGGCACATCTGTTCAGCAAATGTAAGGGACTGTAGTCATGTGGAGACACTGTTACATAGAGTTTGTTGAGGTATTATATGAGATGTAAGATTCAATGATCTGAGCAAGGGGAAGCATATAAATGTTAAAAGAAGAGGTCCGAGAATGGACCCTTGAGGTACCCCACGGTATTTTTGTTCGCTCAGATTTAAAATTAAATCAAGATTTAAAATTACGCAGGCATTGTCAACAGTATCCAATGCAGCACTGAGATCCAATAAAATTAGAATTGAGATTTTCGATGCATTGTTACTCAGATGGATGTCATTTTAAAACTTTAACAAGTGCAGTGTCAGTGCTGTGGTGTTGTCTCACACCAGAGTGAAAGAGATTGAGGGAATTATTTTGCATCAGGATGGTGTTAAGATGCAGAAAAACAACCCTTTCAATAACATTTGCCAGAAAAGTTTGATATTGGTCTGTAGTTATTTATCACAGAGGCATCTAGATTATGCTTTTACAAGAGAGGTTTAATGACTGCTGTCTTCAGGGCCCTAGGAAAAAGGCCTGACTGAAGAGAACTGTTGGCAATATGCAATATAGTGTATTTGGTGCTAAGCAGTTAAAAACATCTGTAAAAAACAGGTTGTAAGCAGGTAGTGGGTCTAAGATTACACACAATGTTTGTCAAGGCTGCACAATCCACAGTTTGTCAACAGAAGTGGTTTTACATGGAGGCACAGGTGACGTACAAGTTTTGCCCAGAGACGAGTTACAGATTTTCTGTCTAATCTTTACTATTTTCTCTGTAAAAAAGGATGCAAAGTTGTTGCATGATTTGGTGGATAGCAGTTCAGGGGGAAATGATGCTGAGGGCTTTGTTAGTCTGTCAACAACAGCAAAAGTCAAAACAGTAAACAGTAAATAAAGTGCGTGTGTTACTGTTATTTTTGTTAATAATCTCAGCGAAAAAATACTGCCTTGCCCTTTTTAATTCAAAGTTGTAAAATATAAAAATAGCTTGGTTTACGCCACCTGTGTTCTGCCTTTCTACACTGTTTTATGCGTTTTCACCAATGTGGCATTACTCCATGGTGCTTTCCTCTTACCAGAGACCACTTGACATTAAAATTGAAACTGTCAACAAAGTCACTGACGGAAAATGAAGGTAGAGTTGGTGTGGGTGTAAAGGCCTGGGTGAATAACATACAGGTGTTTCTGTCGATATAACTCTTTCTGATCGTTTCAGCTGAACTCCTACTACAGGAATGGTCATTTTAAAGAAAATACTGTATTGTTTTGTCTGGAAGGTGTGTTTTCTGTGGCATCATGAGGTGGGTAAGTTGGTGCTCAAAAATGAGTGGGAGTTCAAGTGGGAGTCAAAATGACTGAATGAAAAGTTTTAATAGCTTCACCTTAATGTTGCTTTATGTGTTAAATAATTAGTGCTGTTTATTGGCATTTTATTTTTGGAAAAGAAACACATCAAAGCCATATATCAAAACCAAAAAAATCCACATTTGAATATTAGTAAACTTATAGTTCTACATTAATATCAGGTCTTCTCCCGTCACTGCCCACCCTGGTATGGAATGTTGAAATCCAACCTGGACAGAAATGTAAAACACAGTTTAGTTCTTGATTTTAAGATTTTACAAAAGTAATAGTGGGTTTGGAAATGAAAACATGTAGAACATGGAGAAACATTGTGAAAACTTTACTTTAAGATGCTTGCAACAGCTAATTAGGACTAAAGACTAAATGCAACTAGAGCTGAAGGGAATGTCATTAGTTTTGCAGGTATTTGGTCATAAATCAAAGCATTGGTTTAGCAGTTTGATCTGACGATCGCTGATGAAGCTGCAAAATGTGGAGGGATCACCAAAGTTAGAAAATTCAACCCATGGGAGACGTGTGTACCAAATCACATGGTGATCTATCCAGTAGTTGTTTTATGTTGAAAATACTCTCAACCATTTTTATTTGAACATTCCAGCAACTACATAGTCATTCCCCACCCCCATTTTGGTCTGTCAGACCACATATCACTGCTTCTCCTGTCAACTTACTCCCAGTTGATTAAAAGAGTTACACAAATCAGGAAAAAACAGTTAACGTGTGGAGATGAAGCTACAGATAAAGGCAGCTGTGGCTCAAAGGTAGAGTGGGTTGTCCCTCAACTGGAAGGTTGGTGGTTCAATCCCAGCTATGAGTCCTTGGGGACTCCTTGTCCTTGAAGTGTCCTTGGGCAAGACACTGAACCCCAACTTGCTCATGAAGCATGGCTGAAGTGTATGAATGTGTGTGAAAGAATAGTCTCCTCCAACTTTCCTCCTGAATGAATGATGTGTGAATGGGTGAATGAGGATGTCATGTAAAAGCGCTTTGAGTAGTCGAAATGACTAGAAAGGCACTATACAAATACAGCCCATTTACCATTACAGTGGTTTTGCAGAATTTTGAGGCACAGATTGGCACATGTTGACAGATGCTGCAACCCAGGATAACTAAGTAAATTTTAATTTAAATGTGCTGATAAGGTGGTGATCACAAAGACAATAGAATCATTCCCCAACCAAAAGCCAAGATGAATGAAGAGGTGAGGGCCATATCCAGTGGCAAAAAAACTGCCTCTTAGTCAGTAAACAAATAAGCATACAGCACTGCCACAGACTGAAAGCTGGCATAAAGGAGGCAAAGCAGAGACATAAGGAGAGAGTGGAGAGAGAGCCTCCTCACTCAGCTGTCAAGTCTACTCCACCTCCAGAGGGCTGGCTACGGCCAGCTACTGCATCCAAAGTGGATGTGAGAAAAAACGTACAAGAGTGAACATACGTTAATCTGTTGGCTCCGATAACATCCATGGTCATGTACTAAGAACATGTGCCGGCCAGCTAGTTGATGATTTTATATATTTTTATGTGTGGCATTGGGGGATTATGATCTAAATTACATTTTACACACTTTTTTATTACCATTTAGGACTCTTTGAGCTGTTTCCTCAGAAGTGAAGCTTCTGCTGCCATCTCTGCCTCTGATCTCCACTTGGAGGGAATATCCTCATTTTCTTGGTCATGCTTCTGCAACTACAAAAAACGACAGTGTAACAGTGCAATGTTAGAACAAAAATGAAGGTGTTTGTTTTCGATAGTATGAGCCTTGAATAATTGTGTGAAATTCCACCTGAGCTAAAATAGAACACAATTAAACATAGTATCACATATGGGCATCAGTTGCATTGGATGTCATGAATACCAGTACTGGGTCTCTGTAACGGTGGACACATGCTTTTTCATGCAAGAGACTCAGTAAGGAAACACAGTTTAAGAGGATTTTTTTTATATGAAATTTTTTTCTATCATTTATGTGTGAACCTTTTTCACATAATTACAACAAATTGTAACCACCTACTATTATTATTTGTAGTAGTAATAGTAACAGTAGCAATACTAGTATTATAACAGCTATGGAAGCAGCTTCTAAGTAATAAGGCCATTAGGAGATAAATGATTGAACCATCACATTTTGGGAAAGGTAGCTCTTATAATCTAATGAGTGCCATGTTGTTAAGAGACTTAATCTGTTAAATTTGGGTATTTTTATTAAATTTGCTAGTATTTATTCCCCATAAATGCCCTCATAACCAGGCTACTCAGGTGCTCAGTGACCTAATGAAACCTCTTGTTGGTTCTAGCATTGGAGGAAGATAGTAATGAAGAATCAGATGCGTTTCATTATATTATGGCATTCTTGAAGTATGAGTACTGTGTTTTCATTTCCGTTGTTTTTGTGTGTGTGTGTGTGTGTGTTGAGCTCTGTATGAAGGCCCATATAGATCATTGTAAACTAGCTTTGGCCTTTAATTCTGTAATACATGGCATTGGTCGATGCTATCTGTGGTATTACATCCCTAAAAACACAGGCAAAGTGAAAGTAAAGTAATCAAGGATTCTGTGTAGTTTTCTTAGAGGTGGTATTTCACAGGATTAAGCCTGACTTTAAGAAGTTTTGAACAACTGAAGTTTGAGTGTATACATTATTGCTGTGAGAGAATAAACAACAATTATGCCACAGGGAGCAGGACGGGGGTCACACTGATGGCCACAACAACACAGCACTAGTGTCTCAGTTAGTGTTCTGAAGCATAAATGGACGTGACATCTGAGAGAGCGCAACACACCACCAACATGAGGGAGACATCACGGTTCAGTGACCACAGTGAAAATGAGCACTTATTGCTTATTGCTTGTAAGCAATAACCAATAATGTTATATGTTCTGACTTCAGTATTGTTTGGTAGCACCCCAATACTACTATCAAATCAACATATACAGTTAGACAAGTTCAGGCCACAGTGACAAGGAGAATGTATGTATGTCTCAATACATCCTGGAGACAAATTACAGCCAAGTTTTTATAGCATGAAACCACATTTTGAAAAGTTCAAAAAAATCTTGGTGTTCATCATAAACACTGAAAAAACACAAAAAGAAAATATTATATATTATTTTTTAAAATGCCTTTAAATGTATCTCTTCTCATTTTTATTATTATATTATGTGCAAACATTTTTCTTCTCAATTACAAGCTATTTAGCCATTTGATATTGTGTTATCGTGCTTCCCTTCCATCTCCCTACCAGTAATTCTTTGTTCTTCCCTCTTTCATTTTTAAACTCGATGGCTATAGTTAATCAGGAGTGATTATCTATCTATCTATCTATCTATCTATCTATCTATCTATCTATCTATCTATCTATCTATCTATCTATCTATCTATCTATCTATCTATCTGTAGTTGAGAGCTGACAAAAAGTCAATCAGTGGACCTTTGAGTTTAAATTTTTGTCACACCACTTAAACAAAATAGAACACAAAATAAACAGGTTGCTTTACATCGCTGAAGATTGGATATTAATACATTTTCAAATAGAAACACTATCTTTTCATCCACTTTCATTCTCAAGGGTAGCACATGGGGAGTTGTCATATGCAGTGCTGAGCTGCAGGCCGTTCTTCAACTTTTTATGTCCCTGAGATACCTCTGCTTACGCTGCAAGTTTTTTCCTTTCTTTTGTTTTTGTTTGTTGTGAAAAAATATAGTGAGGTATTAATTTCTTTAATTCTTTTATGTAAAACATCTCAATCAAACTTCTGGCCTGCGTGGCTTGCCGTCTCTCACTCTCAGATATTTGCAAACTAAACTGCCACATCAACACATTGTCTTAGCACCAGTCTTCCCTTTGTGCTGAGTATGCAATCATACAGTGCTTCTCAAACACATTGATTCAGTGATGCCACCTCCAAAACACAAGTGTTCAATGCCAAAAGAAAAATGAAGAAAACTAAGACAGAGAGGAGAAACAGGGATTTAGGTTATGTTAAAGCTGCAAGCAGTGATCATTGGGTCCTTGGGTCCAGGCATGTCGGGGTGCACAGCAGTCGCTGTGCTGTTGATGTAGAGCAGCACAATTCTGCACAAAGGAATAGACCATGGCACTGCACAATGGACATGGATTCTACTTTTTAAACAAAAATCATGTTATGTGCATGGATGTTAAACCATGTGTAATGGTTTAACCAGACTGACAGTTGAAAGGACAAAAAGAGGAGAAGATACCTCTGAGCAACAGTTTAATAAGAATATCACAAATCACTAGTCACTGTGGAGATTTAAATATGATTAGACGTGTATATTCTCAAGGCAAAGAAAATCTTGGCAAGGGCCCCCATTGTCTAGACCATGGCTGTTTAAAGCCTGGAGAGGCCGGATTGTCTCCTCTTTGCACTGTTCTCTTTCATAGGCTGCATCACTGCCTTGTGGCAACTTGTATGATGTTTGAAAAAGTATATGACGTGATTTTCAATCCATTATTCCTGTTTAGTCCCAGATAAAGCCATAAGATGAAATGTTTCAGTTTGATTCAGCTGTTATGAATAAAGAGGAAGTCTATGAAATCTGAATGCTATGTGCAGTTCTCCTCCTTAAACTTTCTATAGATAAAAAATGTATAAAATGTAAAACTGCTTGCAATTAACTGCTTCAGAGAGCAATTACTACATGAGAGGTTTATATCTGCTCAAAAGCATTGGGGCAAAGCCTGAACACATTCTAGCACTGAGACTGCTGTAAGGTTTACCTAAGAACCTTTAATCTTTAATTTAACATGTAGTCAACATGATGCTAATAATGCATTTTTATATGGCTTCTTGACATTTAACCAGCCACCATAACTAAAGGAAGGTGTGCAAAATTTGCCCTGAGGAAAAGGGGTTAATATTATGCACAGTGATATAACAAGGTGAACCTGGAGGTCAGCAGACAATCAGCAGGGGACAGAATAAGCTTCTTTGGATGGTGAGCAATGTTCAACACATTTGTCACGCTTGATTGACTGAAGTATCTGTAGAATTAATATCTGGGCTTTTCAATTTCTAAAAAAACTAATTCATATTAGGCGGACACTACAAGTAAAAAGAGTGGCTTAGAGATTTCCTACTGGCTGACTTTTTACTTTTACATACTTATACATGACTGCAGTTACACCAACTTATACTCAACAAGACTCAGCTCTTCCTTTCAGGCAACTCCCGCCTATGACCTCCCCATTACCATTGAGAACTTTGTGGTGTCCCCAGCTCAGACTGCTGGGAGCCAAGCTGTGACACTGGACGACCACCTATCCCTCATTGACAATGTTGCTGTGAGAGCCCACTCCTGCAGATTCATTCTCAAAAACATCAGGGGGAGACATCCATTCTTCACCAAGGAGGCAAGCCTCAAGACTCTTCTCATCTCAGGCCTAAACTACTAAAACTCGCCCCTGGCGTGCCTGCATGTTGCCATCTGGCTGCTGTAGCTTCTTCCTGAATGCAGCAGCTTGGCTCGTCTTTTCTGTCTTTCAAATTGCATTGCTTCTCTACACCCTGCACTGCAGAAAGACCAAGACCAGACCAAGACCATTCAAGAAACTTTTCTATCTTGCTATACCATCATCTATACCACTTATCCGTCAGGGTCGTGAGGTGGTTGGAGACAATCCATGCTGACTTTGGGTGAGAGGCAGGGAAAACCCTGGACTGGTTGCCAGTCAGTATATATAGAGACAGAGAGACAGACAACCACTCACACTCACACTTAACCTGCATGTCTTTGGTAGGAAGCCAGAGCACCCAGAGAAAACCCATGCATGCAAACTCCCCAGGTCCAATCCTGGATTCGAACCTGGAACTTTCTTGCTGTGAAGCATGCTGCCTTCATTAGTATATGGTTAGTATATGGTTAAAATATATACCCCAGTATATGAGGTACATGTACCTTTTGTCTTCTCTTTTATCGTTTCTAAATTGAAGAAATGATAAAACAGCAGTTCAGCATGTGGGGATTCTTGAATCCTGAATCGTTGGGTCTCTCTTAAAAGTTTGGTCTAGACCTGCTCTTTATGTAAAGCGTCTTGAGATAACGCTGTTATGAACTGGCGCTATATAAATAAAGATTGATTGATTGATTGACTGTGTCTTGTTTTTATTGTGTTTTATGTCCCTGTAAACCACATTGAGTACCTTGTGTCTGAAAGGTGCTATACAAATAAATTTGCCTTGCCTTGCCTTCCAGGGACCTTTTTAAGAGGTCTGGGCACTTGTGCAGCTGGTATGTGTTTTGACACAATGCATGGAGATCCCTCATTTCCTTTGTTTGATATTTGCTTGTCACAGTGTATAGCTTAGCTCGTGCTGAAGACACTTGCCTTGTTACTTTTGATCACCTAAATATTCCTTTTGTCACTGCATAGTTCTGTGGAACGAAGAGCATAGATGGAAATTACTAACAACAGAAAGGCAGCAAAATCATTGAAACTGGGAAACTCTTCACCTTCCAGCAGAGCATTTGTGACCATCTAGCAGCTGCCCAGTCAGGCAGTTTTTGTGCCAGTTTCTTCTTCACAATCATTTAATATCTGTGCCTTGTGCTAGTTGAGCTACATCAGGAGGTGAGGACAACATGGCTGTGGCATTTTTTCTGTTGATGTTCTTGTACGTTCAGAGCGGCGAGGTTCATTTGTAATGCTCTGGACTTTACTCTGTAAATCGGCCAGAATTTTTTCCTTATTTACTATAGTTTCCTTTAAGTTTCACTTGCATTTTGAAGCAAGCCTTTACAGTCCTTAATTTCCATTAATAGACTGACGATCTCATCATTAATGTCCCCAAGGCTGACAGATGAAGTCTGTGTGTCCTCCATTTACAATTTGGACATATTTTTCCTTTACCGTTTCAATCTCCAGACCAACTTCTGCCACCTGGTGTCTGTTGTGGGTATGAACCTTGAGACCACATTTAGCAGCATAATGGCGGTCGGTCAAGCTCTTATTGTAGCATCACAGTCAAAAGATTAAATAATTAAGCCGGGACTGATGGTCTAATGTCTTATATTCAGCTTGTAGTTCATGGACCAACAAAATGCAAATTAATTCATTGAACTCTGTGAGTATCTTAAAAGTTAGCTAATACACAAAATAAACACAAATAATGCCACTCTCTAATGCTTACTCTCCCTGTAAATTCTTGTGATACTTACTCTCTCCATGCTTTGTTACTGTACTCCATCTTATTTTATTTCCTTTCTAAATAAAACTCCAAACATCTGTGTTCACAGGAAATACTATGAGAGCAATACGACAAAGGCATTAAAAGCAAAAACTTTAAACAAGACAACACTGCAAATTGGGGTCATTTACACTATATGTGTTTACAGAAATACAGTTTTGCAGTGTGTAGGTGTAAACAGATCCACGAACCAAAGCCACTTCACAACTTTGTCAAACTACATCTTGTTTTTGAAATTCTTTTGATTAATAGACCTCCGGTCAAAAAAATTACATATTGTGATTGACTGGAATTGACTGAAATGCACTAAAGAAACAAACCACATAAAGCAACAACATGTATAACAGGACATGTCAGCTATCAGTTTAGTTTAAAGCAAAAATTATTTAATCATTCAGTGTCGTTCAAATCATTTTCAATGCTGAGCAGGGCAGGCATTTTGTTTTCCACATTGTTTATGCAGATCTTTGCCTTCCAAGTTAACTGAACAGTTTCAGATGTTGTCTTTGCCTACTTTCATCCCTGCTACAAACAATTTCAGTAAAAATGTCACTATGTTCTTTGTTCTAATCCTTGAGGATGACATTGATGCTGGCAGTAGGAATCATAAAAGCACTCTGCATCTACCTTAATGAGGATCCTTATCTAATACAAGAGTATACAGTGAATGTGTGTTAGATGGTACTTTTGCCCCATTTTTAACAATTAGTTGGTTAAAAAATGTTTCACAAATTCAAGTAGCCTAATTTGCATGAAATTATTATTATATTCAGCTTTGAGCCCTGAGAAAGGGCTTCAAACAATCTATGGCATTAATGAAAGAAAACTTCTCCTTAAAAATGATTTTTCTGTTAATAGGACATGACTGAGGCCAACACACGCCATAGAGAGAACAACAGTTAGAATAGAAGTCGTCAAGGAGACCTCCAGCAGTGACTATTCTGATATTGGACTAATCTTTGAGGGTGTTGTGGCTCTTTGTAAACAGGAAAATGTGGCCCTTGCATCACCGATGCTGTTTGGACTTTTTTCTGCCTTAAATATTATGTATCCTCTGAAATTATTCAAAAGATTATGATGGAGTTAGATGCAGCTGAACTATCAAGAAAGACTAAAGCCTTTGCTGTTTTTACACTTGTAATTGCTGTGCAGTCCACTGCATATTTGACATACTGTTTTATTTGGTTATGATACATAGTTGAATAATCTTGACATTGTTGCATGGTGCATGTTGCACTTGTTCATTGTATATGTAACTCAGATATACATGTGAACTGAAAACACTTCTTTTCATCAGAGATAAGGGGAAAAGGAGGAGTAATAAGGACAAACGTTGTTTTGTTTGGCACCATGATGGCGGCAACAATACGGTCAGTGTTCACTGAAGTTTTTGAAACCCAGACATTAACCATTTCCTTTATTTTCTTAATGTAAATTAAAGGTTACACATTCTCATCTTGAGGTATGCAGGGTTTGATCTTTTTACTGTTTTTGCTGCTGTCACATTCTTTACTGCTTAACAACACTGATTGTTTGTAACTGCAACATTTTAATTCCAAAATGTATTCCCTCTGAGAAAGCATTGGTTAATATGGTTGTAAGATGGAAACAGCATTTTTCTTTGCTGAAAATATTTGACATTCGTTGTCTTTGCACATTTAATATTGAGAATATTTACTGCTGTTCCATGTTCTGGATTAAAGGTCTTAACAGTTACATAATTTAGAAACTGTTTGAAATTAATTTAAATTAAATTTCATGTATTTATATCTAAAATATTAGCTATTCAGAGTAAATGTATTAATTGTAATTTAATTATTATGCCTGTGAAAATAATCGCTAAAATAATAAATGAATTCATTCATTTAGAATTTAAATAATTTAATATTTGGAATGATGGAGTGATCAAACTGTGTAGGAGTAAAATGTTTAATTTACTTCATCAAAACACATTTCATTGACTTTTTTATCGACACCAATTACTTGTGTTGAATGAGCATGCATAGTTTGTGTTGTTTAAACACAATTTTGTGTTGCTTCTGCGAAAGCAAATGATCTGTATGCAACCAATGCCCACTATTGAATTGAGTTAATATAACATATTATTTGTTTCAGTGTGCTGCAGAAACCCAAGCCAGCATCTTTTTACCTACTAGTCAATGGTACTACTTCTGCTGCTGTGGATGTCAGCACTCGCTGAGGTCCCATCTGTCTAATATTTCAGGAAACTCTTATGCCTTGTTATTTCAGTGCCACTGTCCAAGTTACTGTCCATTTTACAGTTTTGTTCCAGCACCTATTCGTCTCCAACCTCTGTCCTGCCAGGAAAGGGTCTGATTAGCTTGGCTGTTTTCTCCAACTCAGAGCAGCGCTGACAGGCACAACACCAGACCTGAATTTCTAAACAAATGTAGAAAGAGGCCAATAAAGCAAGCTAAATGAACTGTGGTCAATATTGCCTGTCCTTTAGGACAGGGAAGTGTGTAAAATAAGTCTGTATTTTACGCCAAAGATGTGTATTGTGTTCACGATACAACATGCCTCCACCCCATTTCTCCAGCTCCAAAGACTATGATAAAGGTGGCAGCTGGGAGTGAAAAATCTTTTAATCTTGGGTGGTAATTACCAATGACAATCAGGCCTTTTGCCAGACATATTTCCATGAATCTAATTAGCAGGAAACTTGATAAAGTGTCTCTGGGTTTACTTTTTGAAGGGGGTTGATAACCTGGCGTTCTTGGCTCACCTCAGCTTGGTCTGGAAAGAATTCTACATGGTATTCCACAGTTTGTTGTTCTTACCTAAGAGATAGACTAGGCAAGGAGACATGTATGGCGTTTTATGCCCTTAACAAAGAAAATTTGTTATATTAATATGGATTTTTTTCCCAATTTTGGTTCGAAGTCACATATGAAATTTTTTGAATATAATAATCAAAATGTTTAATGCAATGAACTCATGTAATGCATTACATGAAACAATAACCTTTCAAACTTTTTAAACAATAAAAATAAGATTGTTAAAATTTTAAGATTAATAGCTTTTAGTAACAATTAAATTGAAATCCTTGGACTGGGGCCACACTGCCTACCTCTACATGAGCACGACAGCTTCCTTGCTGCGACTCACATGTATGTGGTGCCCACACAGGCTGCTGCAGTGCTGCTGCTGCGCTGTTTGCCAAATAGCCCATTTTTGTTCTAAAGGTTCTAAAGGTAGTCATTTAATTTTTTTTTTTCATTGAAAAAAAACAGGTGAGACTCCCTAGATAATAATAAGAATACAATTTATTTATACACCGTACAACACACAGTTAAACACAAACAGTGAAAAAGCAAGTTAAAAAGTCAAAAAATTTAAAAAACCAAGGGGTGGGAGATCTGCAGAGTGATGTTACAGTGAGTAGGCTTGTTTAAACAGGTGGGTTTTGAGGTGAGATTTGAAGATGGTCAAAGTATTGATGTTCCTGATGTCCGGTGGGAGGGAGCTCCAGAGGCGGGGGGCAGAGCGGCTGAAGGCTCTGGACCCCATGGTGGTCATACGGGCAGGAGGGATCGTGAGGTTGATGGAGGATGATGATCTGAGAGTCCGGCTGGGTGTGTTTATGTGGAGGAGTTCAGTCAGGTATGGAGGGGCGAGGTTATGGAGGGCTTTGAAGGTTAGGAGGAGGACTTTATATGAAATGCGGTATGTGACTGGGAGCCAGTGAAGCTGTTGGAGAACAGGGGTGATGTGACTGATAGAAGGGGTCCTGGTGATGATTCGGGCTGCAGCATTCTGAACCAGTTGCAGTTTATGGAGGGACTTGAGGGGGAGACCAGAGAGAAGTGAGTTGCAATAATCCAGATGGGAGGTGACCAGAGAGTGGACCAGGATGGCGTTGCTGGCGGGGGTGAGGGAAGGACGGAGGCGATTAATGTTGCGTAGGTGGTAGTATGCTGACTGGGTGACATTATTGATGTGTGTTTGAAAAGACAGAGTGCCGTCAAGGACTACACCCAGATAAGCAGAAGCTGAGCTGCATGTGAGCTGTGCTGCTCACGCAGGCCGTGAAGCTGCTCTATCCTGTTCACATGCACTGACAAAAAAGCAATGAAAAAGCAACAAGTTCCGCAATGTTCCCACATAGGCAGTGTGTCTCCAGGGTTGATTTTGAAAACATGAATATGCAAAATTATAAAGCAATGAGCATTATAATGTTTTATTTAGCCCTAGTGCACAACAAAAACATTAAAATCCAGACCACGGGTGTTCACAGCGCTTCCTACGTTGAAATACATGTTACATTTACTATTTTGAGGGATACAGCTATGACATTTCTGTATTTAGAAAAATTTGTAAAAATAGTTAGTCTGGACACAACTCTATACATATTATTAAAATTTGGGATATAAGGGTTGTATTGATGTATAGCAAATTAAAATGCTCCAAAAAATGTCACTATAGCATGTAAAAATTTAAAGATATGCTCTGGCGGACTTGTTCTATGGTAGGTCATACTACTGCAGTCTCAAAATTGTTCAACCCCTTCTTGACAAGCATCTTTAGTACTCAGCAGAACATCCTTTTGCTGTTATGACCTGCTGCAAACGGGATGCATAGCCAAACACCATTTTCTGACAGTGTCTCTGAGAAATCCATTAGCCCATTCCTTATGGGCAATAACCTCCAGCTCTCTTTTTTGGGGGGTTTCCGTGCTGCAACTGCCTTCTTCAAATCCCAGCAGAGATTTTCTATGGAATTCAAGTCAGGTGACTGTGATGGCTGCTCTAGTATCTTCCAGGACTTTTTCTGAACCTAAGCCTGCTTCATTGTTCTGTTGCAAGGTCCAATGACGCCAAAGCTTCAGCTTCCTCACAGATGGCATGATGTTTTCTCCTCCCTCCAAAGACTGCAGACTTTCAGTTCCAGAAGAAGCAAAGCAGCCCAGAGCATTACAGAGCCACCTCACTGCTTCATTGTAGGCAGGGTGTTCTTTTCGGCGTATGCCTCATTCTTCCTCTTTTGGACATAGCGAGCTGATCCATAGACCCGAAAAGTTCCAGTTTTGTTTCAACATACAAACTATGCTTCCAACAGTATCTATAGGAATATTCAGTGCCTTTGCTATCTTTTGTATCCTTTTCCTTGTTTGTGCAAGGCAATGATCTCCTCTCTTAACTTTTTGGTCGATTTTCTTGACTTACTCATATTTCTAACATGCAATCAATTGTCACTGTGCCAGTCGGGTATTTGATGTGTCCTATCTCAGCCACACATGATTAATTAGGCCGTTGATTAGTTGCATCAGGTGTGCTTGAGACAACACCTGATTTGCAAATGAGTGTTCTTATGAGGGATTCTATTGAGGGGGTTAAATAATTTTGAGACTGCAGTAGTCATTGAAAGTGGCATCTTGTGTTGCATTCGGAGAAACCACCAGTAATATTAGTTGTATTGAACTATTTTAATTGTTCTTGTTAGCTACTTTAGTTGTTTAATGAACATAGCTGAAAGTCTGTACATTTTACCAATACACATGAATTGCAATGGGATAATTTTGAATAACTTTGAATGCAACTGTACAGTGAAAGCAGTGCTTGAACTGAGGTGGTACTTATTGATCTAGAGTACTGCATTAAAAAAAGCATCATGCTAAAATTATGACTGCTTCTAAGTTCCTATGTCAACAAATCCATTTCCATTTTGCATTTTACTTATGTAAAACAATAATTGTAACTTCCAAAGAACACAAAGAACTACAAAACACTGTTGGAAGCTTTTGAAACACAAGATTCTAGACACATATGTAGTGTACAACTCTCTGAGCACACACTCCTCAAAATAGAGGAGGAAATATCAGACAGGAAAGAGAGAAAGAAATTGCACTTGATTAACCTTTGGCAACCCCATTTTCTCCTATGGTGACTGGGTGTTGGATGGCACACAGGCCACAACCCTATACGTCAGACAGGACATGCTTTCATTAAAAAGTGACCCCACAGGGTGAACGAGAGGTCGCCCTGACCTCGGCACCAACCACATCCCCAGAACAGATAATAAGCTCTCCATAGGTACTGTAGCAGTTTATATACTCACAGACACATATGGTATGAGCCTGTAGGAAAAGGCCCTGCTTGCAGGAATCCTGAATAATGAAAGTATGGGGTTAAGACCCCAGCCTGTCTGTCAAACAAAAATTGAGTAATTTGATTGTTGTGGTCTGCTATATGCTTCTGTATTAGTCACAGGAATATAAATATGGTGCTGGGCAGTTTGTGAAATTAAATCACAGTTGAAAGTGAAAGTGTTTGCAGGTTGCAACTTTTCAGGAAGTGAGAGAATGGCTTCATTTTAGCTAAAAGCACCTTTTACTGTACCATCTAGATATAATGAATCTACAGTATTGTATGAAATTAACACAGAATCAGTACAAAGCAGAAACTTATTAAACTTAGTATAGTTTTACTGAAAAACGGGAGAGCAACAAGTGACAATAAAGTCATACCACAACTTGCCTTCCTTGATATTTTGTCCACAATTTTGATTGAAATCACTTGCCTTAAATAATATGTAAAATCAGCATCAAACAATTTTCAGGTTTGTGCCTACCGGCAATTCTGTGAATGGCATTCAGAGAGTTCCTCTACCAGTGGAAAGTACCACGTCCAGAGCAGGGATGATTTGTGGGCTAGGAACTAAATATATACTCTGGTTCCTCTAGTCACAGTATTGGTGAATTCCTAAAAAGTTTGAAATGTTTGAGCAATTGAAAAAAGGTTGATCACAAAGTTTGTGTAATTTGTGCAGAGGAACTGTACCATTCATGTTATATCAAAGTTTACCAAACAATTAGTGCATTTTGGAGATGTGTCATAGAGCAGGTTTTTGTCTCTTTGTTTAAATTTGACTAATAAACATAAAAATTAAACACTGTAAGCATGACAGCAGAGCTGTAACTGGTTTGTGTGTTTTATTTTTTACTATTTAAACTTCTGCCAACAATGGCTGTTGATCGACCTTATAAATAAAGTTTGTATTTCACATAAGGATTTAAACATTCATTTTGCAGTTGTTTTTGCATCTGTACATTTTTTTCACTTTAACTCACACTTTAAGGCAATCCAAACCAGTCATGATGAAAGAAAGCAAGCAGAAGTTTTCGAACTCTTTCCCTGTGTCTCAATTAAATTCCATCAAACAGAATCTCTAAAGCAACAAACTAATTCTAATTCTACTTTTTGATGAAGATAGCTAAAGAACCCACTAAATCACAGCTGCTTGATACCTTCCTGACAATGGAAGGAGAAAATACTTACATTTAACTCATGATCAGGGCTTTATTTGTCCTGGATCTGATTTTGAGTGATTATTGTGAATCAACAGATGAATAAAAGTAAATAAATGCACTTTTTATAAGTTTTGTTTGGATTTAATAGCCAGCACTAAGGCGTTGTCCAACGTGCTCCAGGCATTGCAGATTTTTGATGCGTTCTGTGATTTTTTCTCTCCCCGACCCAATGGAATAATACCCTCTGTGTGTTCTAGGACCTCCTGACATACAAATAAAGCACTCAACGTAACATGACAAGATTAATTATCGTCACTTCCATTATGTAAGACACATCTCAGCTTCCATTTATCCATAACACAAGTTGGGACAGGTTGACATCCCACTGTTGTGCAAGGTCAAATTATGTTTCATATTATAAGAAATGGTGGACGATATGTTGCCTCTTCTGATCCACAAAAAGCTAATTACTTATCACGATGCATTTAGTCCTGTATTTAGTTTTATCCTTCTAACTTCTGTCATTGAGGCTAAGCTAAGGAAGGGACATGCATATACCACAGCAGTCTTCGTTCCCAGCTGAATTTAAGGGACCTGTCAATATACCTGGAATGTTTTTAAGTGCAACCTGAGTAGCTTGACCGGAATTTTGGTCCTTTTTTTCCTATGTTCATGCATTCAAGACATTTTCAAACTTAAAATTGACTTGTGAACTGTTAAATATACATTTGTGGATCACGTGACATGCATGCATTCACTGGCGTAACTTTTGAGACCATTTCTTTTTCTCTTTTTTTTTCTATTCTGTCATGGTGTTTCAAATGTGCAATTCACACACTTGTAACTGACTGCTGAGGTTCCTTTTTGTGGTGGTGTTGACTGAGGTTTTAAATAAAGGCCGTTCACTCTGATTTCACAATTACAATTTCATTTATAACCAACCAAATTTTTCTGAGGGCTAACCCTCTTAGTAAAAACCCAGTGAAGGTGGATAATAGAAGTCACATACCACATAAATGTAGCCACTGAATATGCTTAAAATTTGAGCTAAGCTGTAAAAATACCACCATTCACGGTGGAATTTACTCGCCAACTACATCTTAGCCAGCAGCTAAACTGTAGCAATTAGCTTAACGCAAATAGTGCAGAGTGCATCCAAAAAAAGAGAAAATAAACAGTTTCTTCAATACACTGATATGGCAGAAGATATTATTTGACAGAATGCTGGTGTGTTAGTAGTATGGAACCAGACGCTTGCCAGCGAGCTTCTCTCCCATGTCTGGCTCCAGGAAGGGCCCTGGTTTCCCTAAACCAGATGCGGGAACACTGAACCTCTGGCTCTGCATCATACAGGGATTTTTTTCATCGATCTTGGTCTCGCCCCCTCCAAGGAACCACGTTGCCTTGGGGGACCCTACAAGGGGCTATGGCCCCTGACAACACAGCTCCCAGGTTCACAGGAGCGCACACCACGATAAGGTGGCAATTCTTTTTTTTGGGGGGGGGGGGGGGACTAACAACATAGTCTTGTGCTACTTAATAGTTACCTAAAACTGCTTGACTCAACTTTTTAGAAAGACTGCAGGTCTTTATACCTTAATACCTTTTCTCCTTTTCATTTCAGAGGACTTTTTTTTCCTCTACTACATAAATGTGCCAAAAGTTATCAGCTACTTCATTTGCATAATTTAAGATATAAAATTCAAGATATACCCATAAAATGTCGCTGCTATCCAGACGTTGCATTTCTGATGGACACATAGATCACTAGGACACACACACACACACACACACACCCTCACACAGAGATTCATAGTGATATCGGGCCTTTAGCAGCACCCTATATTTTTTATAGCAGAGAAAGCTAAATATGAGGGCACAATGGACCATGTTGTTCAGAAATCTGTTAGCCTATTGTACTCTACATTTACATAACAATATTGACTGTTTTACAGACAGTGCTTATACATACTGAAGCACTACTTAAGATGCGTGGGTGTGTGGGTTGTCCTCTCTCTGAGCAGCTTGCCTGTTTCAGCCTTTATGAATATGACACCTATTGTGGATTATATAAACTCTCCAAACTGCCTGTCTCAAGAAGAATGTGAACCTTTGTAATCACAGTGACTTCAACTTTCATCTTACCTTTTCAACTCAACACAAATTTTTTAAGTTAACTTTTACTCTCTTTTTCCTCTTTTTGAATGAAAATGCCTGAAATGACAAACTAAAATGCCTCTAAATACTGAATTACTTGCTCATCTGCACTACAAGGACTCATCAGAAAGGTGACTTTCCAATATATAAAGTAAAGGTGCCATAGACATTATAAGAGCTCTGGTCATGTGACAGCATAAGTAAGCACGTTAGAGAATGTGAAATATTGTCGAGCTCGCAGCATCCTCAAGGACTCCTCCCCCGACACATCACCATACTGTCCTCTGTAAATATAGTATTTAAATCTAGGTAATATGTATATCACCTCAATCTGTATACACCTGTGTACATTCCACTCTTAGTCTAATCCGTATATTATATTTATATTTATACCGTAGTCACTAGCACACATGTTCATAGCACTACTCTGTATATAGCACCTGTAATTCTGTATATTCTGTACATACCTTATATATATTCTGCACTTTTTCTACAAATTGCACTTCTGGTTAGATGCCAAACTGCATTTCATTGCCTTGTACTGTACAGGTGTAATGACAATAAAGTTGAATCTAATCTAATCTAATCTAATATTGCTTTGACCATTATTTTTGTGTTTCGGTGCCCACTCACCAGTTAGAAGGAGGGGTACAAAGAAAGAGTTTCATTCAAAACAGGGCATCTCAAAGTAAGCTTATTGGTATATTGGTAAAAAATAAATATATAATGAACTATATCAATATTTGCCCATTTCCACCTGAATTGTTCATTGTAAATTGCTGCTTATACCCAGCTTCTGTATTCACTATTATTTTAACAAATTTTGTCAGTGCTGATGATCTTGTAATGGTGGTTCAGGGCCTCAGCGGTTCTTGTTCCCTTGATTAACATGTCTGTGCCGGATACAATCAATCAGCCTTTACTAACAAGCTTACATACCACAGTCCTTAAACATAGCTATAACAAAACCTCTTCTTTAAAAGTCCACTCTTTTTTCAGGTGTATTTGCCAACTAGAGACCTATAACTAACCATTTTCTCTCTAAAATCCCAGATAAAGTGGTAACCAATCAGCTGTGCAATTTTCTAAATAATAATAGTCTGTTTGAGGATTTTCAGTCAGGTTTTTTAGAGTGCAGCATGGCGCAGAGACAGTACTGGTGAAATTTACAAATTACCTCCTCATGGCATTGGACAGAGGACTTCTCTTTGTACTTGTTGGATCTGAGTGCTGCATTTGATACCTTTGACCATGACATCCTATTACAGAGACTGGGGCACTTAATTGGCATAAAAGGAACCACATTAAACTGGTTTAAGTCCTATTTATCAGATCAATTTCAGTTTGTACATGTTAACGATGAATCCTCCAACCATGCAAGTTTGTGGTTTCACAAGGTATAGTGTTTGCACCAATATTATCAGGAAACACTCCATAGATTTTCAGTTATGCAGCAATTATAATAGTTATGACCAGCAAAAGTTATTGTGTTTGGCCATTAACACTGTAGCGATACATTTTCTAATGATTCTGTATTACATTACTCTGGCCTCCAAGCACCACCATAAGGAATCTGGGAGTTATATTTGAGCAGGATATCTGGCTTCTCTGCAATGGCTTCTGGTAAAATCCAGAATTTAATTTAAAATCCTTCTATTCATCATATATTCATTATTGATATGCTATTCCCTGTTGTCATACTGCTGATTATTAGTCATATTCGTATCATCAGTAATATAGTTTCCATAATGCTATTATGGTTGCTGCTTGCTTCCTCTGTATCCTATGTACTCCCAAGACGGACCCCAACAGAGAGCCACGCACCTCTAACCTGGGCTCTGCCCAAGGTATGGAATGGAATTTTTCCAAGTTCACTTAAATCTTGAAGAGTTACATCACATTTGAAGAAGCCCACCCTAGACTCACGACTGGTTTTTATCATACCTCAAAGTACATGATCTTAGTGTTTAGTGTTTCAGTGTTATTGTGTGATGTTCTAAGCGGGCCAATTTTGAACCCATTTTGGACCCAGCTAATCAAGAAACGGGTCTGCCACCATGTGACTACTCATCTTAGCCGCCAGATAATTGGCCTGTAGTTGGATGGAATTGCGCCCTTCTGGGAAATCTTCATGATCCCATCCATCAGCAGTTGCTTCATCTGTGCTGCCAGGTGTTCATTGACTGCAGTTAGTTACCCAGTGGGTATGGATCATGTCCAGGCCTGGTGCTGTCCAGGTTTTCATACCTGACACTTTCTTTGATGTCTGCTATTGTGATGGTTACTGGCTCTTTTTCTGGGAGATTACTGTGGTCTGCTCTTAGATCCATGAGCAACTGAGCATTGGTTTTATGTGATGCCTCCTTCTCCCATATGCTCTTCCAGTACTGATCAGTCTCAGTCTCTTGTGCTATTACTTTGAGTATGCTTTGGATAGTTTGGTAGAGAACATCCTATTTATTCTCCTGTCTTCTGCTTCTCCTGTGTATCTCGTCAGTAGAGTAGCCAGGGCTGTGGGCCTTTGCTTGGCAGTGTCCATCACCTCTTTGTTCCCAACACCTCTATGTAACTGTGAGAGTTGACTAACTCCATGTACCTTGATTTTTGCCTCCAGCCTCCTTCTCCACGGCTCCTCAACTGATTGGTCTCAGTTAGGGTCCTAGGAGGGATAGTTTGTAGTGCTGCATTCACACCTTCTAGCAGAATTTCAGAGGGCACTAGGTCCTTGTAATTGTAGCCCGTCGAACCAGTAGTTGTCACTTGCCCTATGACCTGACAAGAGGAAAGGGTTGGGGGGGGGTTGCCACGAACCCCTGCTTTAACAGTGAACTGGCTTTGAATTAATCCTGAACCGACTTATCCAAAACAGGAAGCCATTGTATAAGAGTTCCGGATGATAATGTGATGAACAATATAAAAGACTGATAAGTGACAAATGATGGAGTGATGGAACCAAAGCTTGCCTCTGGGGGTAGGTGTTGTGTAAAAGGCCTCACAGTGACTGCCACAAATTAACAATAGGGCTTCTATAGATATGTACATCCTGAACTTGTGAACCAGGGATGAGACAGAGGAGTCCTTTCTTGAATAGACCCGTGATCTCCCCTCCACCCGCGGACCCCTGAGGCTCAGGCCAGACTGATCAGAAGGATGGAAGTCTGTATCAACATTCTTTCATTTCTGCTATAAGTTTAAATGTGGTTAAAGGAACTGTCCAAAGTGTCCACAGATCAGTTAATGCTAATTAACATGTGTTCTTTTGTCTAATGATGTAACCCACATGTCCATGAATATCCCAGAATGACCAACTACAACTTTTAAGAATGCTGCTTCGAATCCTGTGATAACACTGTAACTCACCAATGGGTGAGAAGACTCAGGAAGTCCATATAATTAATAATCTGTGTCTAATAAGTTAGAAACTAACCAACAGTATATTCAATCCATGTCTGTTTAATCTGTGTAATGTGATAATTAGAGTAATGGAAGGTACTGCAAACTTGAGAATGTTAAAGATTAGGTCATTGTGTGTCATGCCATTTAGGAAGTTATTTGGTAAAGACTTAATGAATATATGTATTGGGAATGAAATATCTTGATTCTGTATACCATGCAATGTTAGGAATGAAAATGGATTTGGAACATAGTGAATATGAAACAGAAATCTAATTTAGTACGTCTAAAACTTTTAAGTGATGACACAGGCATTCCCCTGTCAGATGAGAACACGCCCCTAAGATGCAGAGGATAAAACCTCTGTATCCCCTTCTGTCATGGCTTAGCCTCTCTGTTTCCGCTTTGCCGTTTTTATTTTAATTTTATTTTTAAGTTTTTCTTTTGATACTTATAATCTTTGTGCCTGCTACCTTCAAGTTAAACTTTTGTAGACCGTGCTTCTTAAGTTATAACTGATCACTATGACTGAAAGTTTAACAAAGTTTTCTTAAAGTCCTCTTAAATACCGCCTGAAACGCCAGCCAGAGCCAAGTACTTTTGATAGTCTTGCAATCCCACAACTCTCATTTTTGATAACTCTGAACTGTTGCGCTGAGGCCAACATCAGAGCCAGATCCTGCACCCCGCCTATTAAGAGCTGAATGCCGCTGGCTGTCCTGTAGTCCGAACGGACCGACAGACGCCACCGCCAAGAACCAGCACATCCTGCTCCACCAGAACCTTCAAGTTCCTGAAGCACGGTGCCGAGTGAACTGAGCCGACAACGCCAAGGCCCTCCAGCCTCCTGTCTCAGCCTCCGGAGAGAGGTCCTCTCTCTCGTCCTCCCCTGGAAACCTGCCAGGGACGCTGACAGCTGACCCTGCCTGTGTGACCGCGGACCACCGCTGGATGCAACGCTGCTGGACAAACGGCCCACGTGAAGTATAACAGCTGGTGCTAGTTCACAAGTTGGTGTCAGTGTAGAGATCTATCTAAATCTGCAGGAAGAGTAGTCAGTGAATCCTCTGTGGTTCTAACTACAACGTTCTTAAAGTCAGACGGGTTTTCCTCATCCTCCGGTAAAATCCATATTCAGTTTCATTTCACTATCACCAATCCAAAGGTTTATGAGCAATGTTAGTGTTGTGTCTTGATTGTTGTCTGTCTAGTGTCATTTCTGTCTTATCCACCTTTATAATCATTAGTGTTTTATGTTGATATTTAGCATTTATTAATAAAAAGGTGTATTAACCGCCACTTCGCTGCCTGGATATTCCTTCATAACAAGGTCTATGAGGATCAATGCCACTGAGAACTTACACATTTAGAACTGAGACTGTTTAATGTTTAGTGGTTAATGCTTAATGCTTAATTCTTAAGGTTAAAGACCTGAAGCCATCTGTACTAATATAGTAATTAATAATTCTCCGTTATGGACGGAGCGGTGCCCCCTTTTGATATGAGAGCTTTTAATTAATTAATTAAATAGTAGTTAACCTGCTACATTATATTGGCGCCACCGCTTGAGGCCCATGTAAACAGACTACATATATTGGTGCCACCGCGTGAGAGGCCACCTACACCGACTACATAATCAACAGTGAGGTTGCTGGGTATCCAGCTCACTCTAATCTCAAATGTCTCTTGTAAATTATTGAAGCTTGGTACCCAATCAGGTTGCCCTGGTTCCCCAACAATTGGCGTAGACCTTGTTGACCTGAGTTGTCCAAGCTGGTATGACTTGTATTTGTGGTTTCACTTATCCTGACCTTGCCTAAGGGTCCACACTGGATATCAGTATTACGCCCAACCTCCAGAGCCAAAATCAGCTACTGAGCTATCCAGCTGGCGAGTGCAGCTGGTGTGAGTATATATATACAGATGAGGACAAAATTATTAGCCCCCCTATGAAAATTTCATTCTTTTGAAAGTATTTCCCAAGTGCTGTTAAACAGAGCAAAGAATTTTTAACACAGCTTTTTCAAACATCCTAGTATTATTTTGGATGATTATATTATTTTACATTCCACACAGAAATGAAATTATTTGACAAAAACCAAAAACTACCAGGGTCAAAATTATTAGCCCCCCTGATGTTAATAGTCAATTGTGTATCCTTTTTGCTGGATAACAGCCTGCAATCGTTTGTTGTATTTTTTAACAAGTCTCTGACACATCTCCTGAGGAATCCCAGCCCATTCTTCTTTGGCAAATCTCTCAAACTCCTCCAGATTTGATGGCCTTCTGGCATGGACCTTGGTCTTTAGTTCACCCCACAGATTTTCTATGGGATTCAAGTCGGGACTTTGTGCAGGCCATTCAATAATGTTCACTTTGGTCTTCTGGAGGTAGTTATTCACCAGGAGTGACGTGTGTTTTGGGTCCTTGTCGTGTTGGAAGACAAAGCGACGACCCAGACACAGTTTTGCTGCTGACTGCTTGATGTTTTCTTCATGATTTCTCCCACCTTGACAAGATTCCCAGTTCCAGACGCACTGAAGCATCCCCACAGCATAATACTCCCACCACCGTGTTGCACTGTGGGGACGGTGTTGTTTGGGTTATATGCCTCACCCTTCTTTCTCCAAACTTAAGCAATGTCTCTATGGCCAAAGAGCTCTAGTTTCGTCTCATCTGACCAAAGGACATGCTTCCAGTATGCATAATCTTTCTCCAGGTTGTCCTTAGCATACTTCAGTCTGGCTTTAAGGTGCCTCTTCTGTAGAAGTGGAGTTTTTCTTGGTCTGCAACCTCGCAGTCCATTCCTGTGCAGAGCTCTAGTAATTGTCTTCTTTGAGACTGCAATTCCCGACTTGGCTAAGTCATTCACTAGTGTCTAGGCAGTTGTTCTGGGGTCTTTAGACACATCTCTCACTAGTTTTCTTTCCAGGGTCTTTGAAATTTTTCGCTTCCTACCTGTGGCTGTCTTTGAATTTCTTGATGATGCTTCTCACTCCAGTTCTTGACACTTGGAAACGCTGTGATAACTTTGTATATCCTTCTCCTGCTTTGTGAGGATCAACGATTCTCTTTCTCAAGTCTTTCTTTTGTTTTTGGCATGATGCTTCTCAAGTGCCAGCTAAAACCCTTACTGAAATATTTATACTGTATGTAAATTGGGAGATAACAACTTTTAACTTGATTTTACAAGCTTTGAGTATTACAAAGTCAGAGCACATTATTGCACAACGGTGGTTTGTGCTATGGCTCAATAAAAAGGTCAGTTCTTAAGGGGGCTAATAATATTTTTTAAATAATTCTGTTATTGTGTGCAAATAGAAATAATTTATGTTTTCTAAAGAAAACTAGTATGTTTAGAAATGCTATGTTGACAATTCCATGCTCTGTTAAAAAAGCACTTAGGAAAATTTTGAAAAAACTTTAAATTTCATAGGGGGGCTAATAATTTCATCCTCAACTGTATAACTGTATGTACATATATATGTATATATATTACTGATTCCTGCATATGGGGGCAGAGCCTTTTGTCAGCAATCTTAAAAAACTCATCACAACTGAACTCACATCTCACATTCAACTAATGGGATGATAATGTTTCATGTATTATTCAAACCTTCAGGTGAAGCAGAGAAACAGAGTCATGGCTTGTGAAAAACTTAAGATTTTGGTTGCAAAATGCATGAAAATGAATGGTCTTTTTTTTGGCAACTGACCATAGTATAAGCTGGATAATATCCTCCAGAGTGTCCATAATAAGGAATTAATGGGTTCTGTCCTGTCTGGGGTTCCCGCCAAAGCCCTAGACAGGCTTGACCAAAACACTCATCCACCTACAGTTGGTTTCCAAAGTTCTGCATTAATTACAAAATCCTCCTACTCACCTACAAATGCCTCTGTGCACTCACTCCTCAGTACCTCTTTGACCTCGACAGAACCTCCAGTTCTCAGACTCTGGCCTGCTATCCATCCCTCACACCCGTCTACGTACCTTCAGGGACAGAGCTTTCGGTGTCGCAGCCCTGACCCTCTGGAACACTCCCTGCTGACATCCCCATCTGATGCTTGCTCATGTGGGGATTCTTGAATCCTTAATTTTGAATTCCTGAATCGTTGGGTTTCTCTCTTAATTAAAGAATATGGTCTAGACCTGCTCTTTATGTAAAGCATCTTGAAATAACACTGTTATGAATTGGCACTATATAAATAAAGATTGATTGATTGATTGATTGATTGATTGATTGATCCCCAACGCTGCATCTTTGGACATATTTAAAAGACTCCACCTGTTCACCACAGTCTACAACCTGTCCTTGACTCTGCTCTTGCTTTTATTATTTGCTGTAAAGTGTCCTTATTATGCAGAGGCAAACACTGCGTCTGTGACAGTTATCTGTCTACACATCCATCAATCCCAAATAATACCAATTAGGCATTATCCCTTACCTAATGTGTCAATATTGTAACCAGTTTTTAAAAAATTGCTATATATTGTCATAAAAATAATGTTAAGACAAATGTTATGTTATAGATAAGGTTAAAAGTTATATCATGACAATGGTAAAAACAAACAAACAAACGTTTTAATAATGTTTAAAAACATACATTGTATAGTATACAGTTTTTACAGTTTGTCCAGGTACAGACAAATATCAGTAATAGATGTGTAAGTGTGACATTCTTGCAGTAGGCCAGTTACTCAAGGTATAGCATAGCCTAATAATAGTAGTTTTAGATGTATGCTTTTTCTGTTTTCTTCATGTTTAACTCCCTTAAGGCAGTTTTGATATATCTTGATATATGATGAAATTTCGTTCAAATATTTAGCTTATATCTTTGTAAAATCTAAAATATCTGCATGTCACCAGTGCATTTACCACATTTCCCTCAACACATTTTCTCAAAGAATAAGAAAGCGCCCAACTTTATATTACCTTTTTAAACTTGTTTGCTTGGCATCCTGAGGGCCTTTAGACCACCTGTAATTTATTTGTCTGAAACAAACAACTAAACAGCTCAACCCTGGCCAATAAGTGGTGAAAATTACCACTAATTGACCTATAATAGACCCCAAAAGCCAAGTTTGCCACACATTAAGATAGAAATAAAGAAAGCCCAAAGAGTTGTTATTAAGATTGACATATGAGCTCAATGTTCATTCTACAATGACATGCTTGAATAACTGTCATGATGGCACATGGCGTAAACACCAGATGTCTGAACAGATGATTTTTTTTCCTCCAGAAAGATAAGTGTGTGAAATTGTAGATATTTTTCAGTCAGAGTTACTGTTGCCTGATTGTGTACTTTCTTTATCTCTAATTATCTCCACTAGGAGAGCAAAGCCACTCCTAATAACTGACATCTGAGAAAGAGGGATTTGATCAGCGCACTACGTCAATAAGCAGCACAAAAACAACTGCTGCTTCAGCCCCTGAGGAACTGAAAAATATGCAAGCTTCTCTTGACAGATACTGTGTCCGAACAAAATGCCATAGTATGTCTGTGTTGATGTAAAATAAACTCACCTAAGTTCACCTTATGCCAATTTGACCTTGGCCTGTCAAATCTGAATCTGAAGTAATAGCTACTGCTGTGGGTCTTAAATCAATGAGATAAACACAAATATCTCAAACGACTTTTCAAACATACCTCATCTATTTGGTACTGTAGCTTTGATAATCCCAAATAGATAAACTTTTTATAGCGACTTTTTACAATGATGAAATCATCATGGAGTAAACATAGTACTGCATGCATTACAGTAACGTAATTCCTAAAATATACTGTAGTAGTAAACAGGTAAAGACAGGACTTGTACATTTAGAATAGCAAAGTCCATCTAGATTTACTGTTTATTGAGGGGGAGCACAGACGTTTACTGACCTTTTAGGAGAATGTACTTTCTTCAGCATGTAAACAAGGCAATCATTGCATTTACGTCAATTACCAGGCCATTTTCACTTTGTAAGATTAAAAAAAAAAAGACTTAAACTACAGAAAACTACAGGTTATTACAACTTTATTACAACTTAATTTTTGTAGTTTTAGCCATTGTCTTCTCAGACATGTTAACACTGTTCATAAAGTAATAAAAGAGATTTGAGACCATGGCAACATCACTATAAAATAGGGGACAGGGCAAGTAACATATACGTAGTCACATCATATTTACACAAACTATGTAAACTACAAAATCTGACTCATGGCTTATGTGTAAAGTGAGTGATTATTAATTAATTAATTAAATCATTTGATTTTTTTTGTTTTTGTTTTTTTACATATACAAAGCATATTTGTAATGAAATGCAGTGTGACTACTCTTAAGGCTAGTGTGAAAAAATAATTAGAAAAATAAAGGATAAAAAAATCCAGTATAAAAAAAATGGTAAATATATCTTAAATGTACATATATAACAGATTTACAAAGCAAATGACAAAATTATATGTTTACAGGAAACTAAAGTAGCAGCTAATCTGTCAAGGCTGTCATCTTGTTTATCCCCATTCTCATCATCCGACCGTTTGTTTGTTGCCACATTAGATATATAGGATTTATAGCAATGTTGCAACATTCTGCGATCTTTGGTGAGAACAAAGTTATCTTATAGTAAGGCACAGGACACACTACCTATCTGTGTTGCAGGACCTATTGCTTTTTTATCAGCGTCCATAACTGGTAAGAGAACCGACACAGCCCTCATCAGCACCACTGCACACCTGACTCGTAACCCTGTAGTCTTAAACGTTGAAGTCAGATAAGTAATCATTTCCATGCTATGAAATTCACACTATAGAGTTTACTGTCTTTGTAGCAGCATAGAAATCGTGTTGCCATTACTATGCTTTGGCAGTGCTGATTGGCAGCACCACACCCAACCACTTGAGGCACCATGGCTATTTAAGGGGTGACTTTCCCCCCCTGCTGGCTCTCTCTCTCTGCTTCCTGATCGGTTTGCTTTATTTCCGGTTCAACCACACTCGCGTCAGGCAGGTAAGGCGGCTAGTCTGCTCACCTGCTGTGTAGACCTCTTGGCTGCTACTAACCGCTGTGTTGCACTGCAGGGCCCCTGGTTTGAGTGTACCGGAGTCCAATTATTGGCATACCCTGCTCACTGTTGGTGCGGTGGTGAGTCTCTCTGCAGTGTTTATATTGGGGCCGCCTTGTCGCTGACGCTGGGCTGATGCGGGTGGGTCGTCTCTTTCTCACCTCCTTTTTAGTGACTCTGTTTAACAGATTCCTGCGGTCGGGTGCGTGTGGCGTCAGCAGCGTACCACACAGTTGGCGTCGCTCGCAGCTGGGGACTGCTGCTGCTTTGTGGGGACCTGTTTTCTAGAGCTCAGCTTTGGTGGGACTGTTCGGCGTGTCCACTACAACGCGCCGATTTCCAGGATCTGCTGTGTGGAGAGGCTCTAGTTCACCAGTGGTGAACCTGCCTTCTCGGGACAATTGCTTTTCCCTTGTGATTAAGTCACTCGCAAGTATTGCGTGGTACTCTGGTGTGCTGACTGTTATTTATTGGCTGGTTATTATTGAAGCCTTTTTAAGTCTGTCATTTTTGTTTTCATTTAGTTGCCCTGCCCAGTTACTTTGATTTGCTGCATTGATCATTTCTGTATTTAGATTTATTTGGATATTTCATTTGGGCAGAGGGTCTTCTGTTCTTTACATGGTTTATTTTTCTTTGCATTTTGACTAATTTGTATTTGGCAGCCGGTAGTTTTGTTTAATTAATTTTAATTGATTTCTGCTGCCATGTATTTGTTTCCAAGTTTCTGTATATTGTTTGGATTATTGTAACCCCACTAACCCGTGTGTGTGTTCCTTTTGTTTTAGTTGCTGAGGTCCGGTGGTCTGGTGATGGGATCCCCTTTTTGTGTGCTGTGCTCCCTGGGATTCGGGTATCCTTCACGTGTGCGTGTGTGTGTGACTGTCACGGCTGGGTGTCTTCTCTTTTGTTGGGATTCACCGCCCCATCAGCTCATGTGCACTGGTATCCTCAGCTTTAATTTAGTCCCCTAGTTTAATCCCTGTGTGAATGGTGTGTTTTTATATTATTTTAATCAAACTTTGTCAATAAAACTTATTTTTGAGAGTGGAACACTGTCTCTTGCCGCTTGAGTGAACGGACCTGTGCGCCTTTAAAGGTGCATCATTCAGTTCTTTGGGGCTGAGATCCCAAAGTGGCGTTGTCTGGCAACTTGATTTGTTAAAAGTAGAGTAAGAACGACTATTTATTTATTTTCCTGACTCTCCGCTCGCCACATCATCATAAGCTAATTATTCTAATTTTTTCTAGTCACTTCAGATCTTTAAATTATTAATTTCTTTATGTTTTTCTTTGTGCTCCTCTGGAGACCTCAGTTGTTGTACCTGGAATCTGCTAGAGCCACTCTCCCAGTTTGTGGGTCACAGCTTCAAGTTCTCCGATCACCACTGACACCACTACTTTCCAAGCTTCTCATGTTCCTTCTGATGTTGCTGTTGCTGTTGCTCGGAATTTCTATATCTATGACCACTTCCTTCTTCTGTTGTTGAATATACTGTCAACTCTGCTTATACTGAACTGAGCATGAATACAAATAAAAAAAGAGCAAATTTCTGCTCCAGAGGAAATTAACAATGGTGTTAAAGGGTTCTCATTTTATTTCTAAATATTCATAAAAAAGGTTGGTAATATTGTGCTGTTTTTACCCTATTTTTCTTTTTGTCCTCAGTTTAAGGGTGTTGTTGTTTGTGCTTGTATGCTGGTATGTTAAGTCATTGTCATTTTGATCTTTATCCCCAGGTTGTACAAAACAAAAAAATATACACCATTTAACACAGTCGTCAGCCTTGTCTTGTCAAAGTCCCATGCAATGATGTAAAATGCTTCAGGGTGGGCAGTTTGCAGCTCAGTGATGGCCTTGCATAGTTCCCCAATAGCCTGTTTTACATACACATTGGGGGGACTTACAGTCCCTGACAAAAGTCTTGTCGCTTACCGAAGTTGTTGGAACAACAAATAATAACTTGACTTGTAGTTGATCAATTGGAATCTTGTTGCATACAAAAAAAATGTACGGTAGAAATTATATTTTATTTTGAATACACAAACATGCTACAATAACATCACAGCACAAAGCTATGGTCCCTTGGGAAAAAGAATATCGTGTATGACTCCCATGAGCTTGGAGGGTTCATGTCTGGTAACTGGGCTGACCAATCCTAGAGCATCTTGACCTTCTTCGCTTTCAGGAACTTTGATGTGGAGGCTGAAGTATGAGGAGGAGCGCCATCCTGCTGAAGAATTTGCCCTCTCTTGTGGTTTCGAATGTAGTGGGCAGCAAGAATTTGTTGATATTTCAGGCTGTTGATGTTGCCATCTACTCTGCAGATCTTTCGCACACCCCCATACTGGATGTAACCTCAAACCATGATTTTTCCTCCACCAAACTTGACTGTTTTCTGGGTGAATCTTGGGTCCATGCGGGTTCCAACGGGTCGTCTGCAGTATTTGCGGCGTTTGGGATGCAGTTCAATGGATGATTCATCAGAAAAATCTACCTTCTGCCACTTTTCCTCTGTCCATCCTTTCACCAAGCTGTGGGCCTTTGCAAATGCAACACGATTTTTTAGTTGCCTTCTGTTTAATGCTGGCTTCTGAGCACTAATTTGGCCATGGAGACCACTGCGTGAGAGAATTCGACAAACTTTTCTTTGAGATACAGGGGTTTCTGGTGACCACTTCTCATGCAGCTCTGCTGCAGTTGAAAAAGGGCTGGCCCTGGACTGTCGAAGCAACAAACGGTCCTCTCGAACAGTTGTCTTACGGGGTCTGCCTGACCTGGGCTTGTCATGAACTTCAGCAGTTTCTTCAAATTGTTTTCTTATCCTCTCCACTTGACGTTTGGATACACTGAAGATGTCTGCCACCTCAGCAGCAGACTTGGTCTTCAGGTTCTTGATGATCAGCACTTTGGTCTGTGGTTGAATCTTTGGCATGTTGTGAGAGGTCAGGTTGCACTTCAGATGAAGGTCTGGTGTGCTGGGGTTCTTTTTATACACACCTGGGAATGTGTTAATTACAGTATTTGTCACAGGTGAAGCTCTAATCTGTGATTGGTTTATCATTTAAAGGCACGACAAGACTTTTGTCCAAGCCAAATCTGACCTTTCTGTTCTAATTAAATGATAAAACTCAATGAATGATACAAAACCTTATTCTGGTACAATACACATAATCCAGAGGCCTTTGCCTTTCACATAAGCCATTTCAGATTCCAATTGATCAACTACAAGTCAAGTTATTATTTGTTGTTCCAACAACTTCGGTAAGCGACAAGACTTTTGTCACTGTGCACATATATGTTGCCAGATTGCCACGGCAGAGATTACCGGATGACATAGTCTCCCTGTCCACTCTTGATGCTCTTCCACCAGCAGCACCTACTCGGCTCGACTCGACTCTGTCTTTAGGGTTTTCCATTAGGTGATAGTACCTGGTACCAGGTACTTTTTTAAGTTCCAAGCGAGCTGAGTCGAGCCGAAAATGTGACGTCAACAGACTGCAGGCCACTGATTGGCCAGGGAGTGACATCACTGGATGAGTCATGAGAGCGACTCGTTCACAAGAATCAAACCCGCCATTTTTAGAACCCTGGCAACAGCGACCGTGAGTTTTTATTATTTCTGTGAACGAGCTAAATGGCTACACACTAACTAACTAAACACTCAATGTACTTAATTGTGTTGTGTTTGTGTCGCATACAAATTATGCCACTGGAGTTTTGGGCCGCCTTGCTATGACGACCCCACCCACGTTGAGGTGGTGCGCAACTGTAATGGAAAACGACCCAAACCGAGTCGAGTCGAGGCGAGTAGTGCTAAAACGGTGTAATGGAAAAGCGCCATCTGTGTAGTGTTAGCCCTGTCAGCTCGATGCAAGAGTATATTGCCATTCTGTAAACACAAGGAACAGCATTAGATATATGTTTACATTGTCTACTAGGAACTATGGATTGTAGATACACCTTTGCCTATCAACTTTTGTAGACAAAGTTAGCCGTTGCACTTTGTTTATTTCGACGGCATAAGCAGTCTGTCGCAAATATTGGTGATGCTGCCATGTTGTTATTCAGTTCTTAGATTAGTGTATTTTTTTCTTAAGTCAGAGCTAAAAGAATTAACTATCGAAAAAAAAAATTCTTGCAAAGAAAGTGACTGTTTCCCAAAAAATTACACTTTATCTTAAAAATAAGAAACATCAGTAAAACTTGACTGCAAGGACGGGGAATTCATTAAAAAGATTATTCATAGCTTATCCTGTTTAATAGATGTAATGGAAAAAATACATTTTAGATTCAAAATACTCCATCCAAAAGAACCACGTTGCAATTACAGCATCTACTGTTATTCCAACTGATCTAAAGTAGTCACTTCAGTACATTTGTTGTTCACTGTAAAAATGATGGAGTTAAGGCACAAAGCCAAACTCTCCAAACCTCTATAAGTTGCTAATTGTGGGTAATTACAGTTTGCAGATTCAACCTCAGAGTAGATAATGGGGGTTTCTGTGTGGGTGGTAATACAATGTCGCACTTATTAAATGCCTCACCATTTTGCTCCTTTGACATTCACCTTCATCACTGAGGGGGTGTAATGAGCAGGCCAGTTAAGATTAAGGTTAGGTAAAGGAGTCAAAATTGAATAGGGTTTATTTGTCAACTCAAAAATTATGTATAAATTATATTATTATTCATTATCTGTATTGCTTATTCTGAGAGGGTTGGTGGAAGGCCAGGGGCTGGACTCAATCCCAATGCCAGTTGACATTGGGCAAGAGATGATTTACTCCCAGGACAATCATGGTCTTCAGGAATGTTTTCTCATGCCACTATGGCACAATGTCTTTGCTAGTCAGTGCCATCCAAAACTGTAATGACTGCATGATAAATGATGTCAATAAGTTTGCAAATCAGTTTGTTCCAGGGGTTCAAGTTAGGGTTATTCAGACATTGAGAATCGTTTAGGGCAAACCCATAACAAGTTAAGCCCCTTAAAGCCAGGTAGAATTTTTTCATACCTGCACTGAATATGTGCATGGAAAAGCCATAAAGAGGGGCAATTGTCCAAATGTGCACACGCTGAGACAGTCAGATGCATTTAGAAGTGGTTAAGTTTTTAAGTGACATTGATTTTGAATTTACACATTGTTGCAGAGGGACTATTCTGTCTCCCCCTCTCTGCTTGCATGTCTTCCTTTTCTCTCAGTCTTACTCCCCATCTTTTTTTTCCCCCCAATGTTCACAACAGAGCATTCAGAACTGTCTCTACCACTTTATAGTAATCCAGGATATTGACAATGATTCAATGTGTAAATGAGCTGATGGAGGCTACTTATAGGTTTAAGAGGTAAGGCTTGCATGGTTTCAGATATTACTCACTACATGCACACAGACACATACAGTAGCATCAACTTGGCCAGCTACAACATGTTAAAGCATCAGTAATAATAATTGGAATGTAATGTATTTCTTGATTACTGTGCTCCTCTTGTGGCTAAGAAAGGAAATGTAGTCCACATTTGTTTGGTGTTATTACTAGTCACAATAGGACTTTAAGACTTTTTTTAAGAAGAAAAAGTCTTACAGCTGGCAGTATCACCGCTCTAATATGGCAAGAACTGAAATATAATTTGATCACTCCAGGACAAACCCCGAAATTGTCTGCTAATGCTGCCATCAGGCCAAAACTACGAAAGGATCATCAATATCTACATGATTGTATTTGCATGAAATTAACTACATTTCAGTACCAGACAGTAAAATCATCAGTGTGCTGTCTTTTGTTGCCAGCACTTTTGTATTTTGGAGAGTAAAGAATATTGGGGACCCTAGGCTTTTCAGTTTTTTTCAGTTTTTTTTTCTTTCTAAAACCTGAAAAAAAACCAAGTGTAGGACCTTAATTTGTTTTAACAAAGTATAACAGATTGGTTCAATTCAGTTCAGGTTGAAGTACTGAATGGTCTCATACAGCTACAGTATGGTAAACCCAAGGAGAATACATGTGTCAGTCAGTCACCACTTGCACTGCTACAGCAAGCTAAAACTTGCCACACATTACTCATATGGCTATTTCCTAGGGGCAATACGTACCAGTGCCAGAGTTGGTGTGAATCAGATTTGGAGAAGTGATACAAAAGATTGGTCTGTTATTTTCCATCACTGTGTGGCAGAGATTTAGTGAGCAGCAGACATGCAATCCAACTTCATCAATAAAACTAGAAAAAAACTGACAACTACCCCCTCCTACCAAACTACCAAATCAAAACATTAAAGGTTACCATGGTCACCATAGCCTCAGTTGTCTTCAGATAACTGTAGTAAAACTTGCTTCAATCAGGTTTTACTAAAAAACTGTTTTTTTCATTACGTACTGTTTTTTTTCTGCCATGCACATGCACAGCCAGAACAGCATACCTCGAGGGACCACACAGAGTAAAAGGAAACAGAGATACTAACCTTCACCGTCAGGTTCACAAGTTATGACAGACAGCCAGTAGCCTGGGATGAATGTAGGAGTGAATACAGGCACATAAAGTAGATAATGTTTACTGCAAATAGAAATTTTCAACCCACAGATCAAATCTTTTGTTGTCCTCACTAATGTGTTTTTAAGCATAGCAGTTTAGACAGTTATTCTGGTAATGCTTTACTGTGTAGACATGCCAAATGTAGAATTTATACATAGTTTAAAGGAGACAATAACAAATTAGTTTCCCTAAGTGACTCTCATACAGTGACAAGTGCCCAAAGTCATCAAAGCATTTTTATTAGTAACCGAATGCCAGTAAAATCATTGCAACATGGCTTAAGTTGAGAAAGGTTAGTGACAAACTTTGGATGTTTTTTTCAAAAGTTAGCCTATCAACTTTTGGTGAGTCATTTGTTTTGTGACACTTAAGAGTCCCTCATCAAATAACCAAACCCAGCACTGGTCGTCCTCGCCTTCATCAGTGGCGGTAATCCACACTGTGAAGGATAATGTGAAGTATACATTGAAATAAAAATTGAAAATTTTCTTTTTTGATGATTACAAAGACAGATAATGCACAGACCTTTTACATGTTCTTTGTACATGGCACAAATCTATCCCTGTACTCTCAAATCTTGACTCAAATATAATTAATTAATAATTATATAATATAATTTATTTTGAGTTCACTTGCTAGTTTTGTTATTGATTAACCCAAGAGGACAATACAAATTAAAACCCACACAGTGCCGACACTGAATTGTCTAATTATTGCCTTAGAGATTACCCTGCACAAAGCCACTTGATAATACATAAGGAATGGTTTCAACACCCGTCACATCTGATGAGTGTTTCACCTCTATTCACATGCAGTACACTTAGCCAACTCCTCTTTTGTAACCAGTCATGACCTTGAAAAAATCTGCCATTCTTTCCTAATCCACAGTTCATGCCCCCCTACAAGCACAAGCTACGAGCCTTCTGTAGATTTCAGGGGACACCTACATCTTTATTCTCATTTTCTGTTTATAATTACTCTCTTTTAATGGTTTATCAAATCTGCCATTGTATGATAACAATGCCAAGATCTGATACCAAGCTCATTAACTTGTAAAAGCATGGGAGTCTATTGATTATTTGGGATTTGGTAGGCTATGGGTATGGCATGCTATGGAGCTGTCAGCTGTTTAATACTGTGACAAGACAGGCAGTGTGTGGGGATTTATCCGTGGTCCCCTACTGCTCATCAGGTCTGTTACTCTCCAATTTCACCTCTCCAACACTTGTCAATCATGGGGCCACATGAACATGTACCAGCGTCCAACAGATCTCTTTGCATTAAGGGAAGCCAGTTCCAGGGTCCTGACATTGTACAAACCATTATTAATGTTATTAATTTCACCTGTAATCTTCCTGCCATGACCTATTAAAATGTCTGCTGTGAAAAGGGGCTGCAGCAGAAAATAAAGAAGATATGGGCTGATGCTTCAGGAGTGTGGAAGAAAAAATAATGAATGTACTGTATTTGTGATATACTGAGAACATCTTTGGCAGATTGTCTTATGTTTCTGTTGAAATTTGATATTAGAAGATGACGCCTACAGATATTAAAGCCTGGCGCAACCAGCAATTGGGGTAAAAGCCTTGTCTAAGGTTGGCTATTTGTCCACACACAAAAAAAAGAGAAGAAAAACTTCAAAAATTGTTACGAAAAATGTGTCTATACTCACCTACGCCTTGCTTTGATAAATATGTCATAGACGGTAGTCACAGATCAAATGGGATGGGACAATATACTTAGAAAAACAGTGTGCAGAAACAATGGCAGTTTTGACTGAGTCACAACTGTGCAAATTACTGTGCAGGTGTGTGTAAGTTATATGTGTTTTTATTTCTTAATGTTGTTTAAATAATGGAAATATTCAAACAATGAAATGAATATACAAAAAACATCAACAATATATTAGAGTAGTGCTATGAGAGGCTGCCTGGGGGGTGTAAAAAAATAGATTTTATATTACTGCCGTTTAGTTAAAGTGAGATGAAGTAATTGCCATATAGGAACACTATGCAACAGATGTTTTATTCACCTGCCTGCCTGGTTTCAGCTGTATTAGATCAGGGTGACTGGAGACAGTTGCATTGCTGAGATATCTGAGTGCAGTCTCCTTCATGCTATAAATCTGACCTTGCTGTGTCTCTCCACCAAAATGCCAGCAGTGATGGCAGCTAATCGGTGGCACCTTGTGCCCGGGAAAACATGTTCAGCACTGGAGCTTGGGGTCCGTGCAAGTCCAATAAACTGCCGGTTGGCCCAAAAAGGCCAGACGCTGACTGACTGATCATCTACTGGCGCTGGAGTGCACAGTGCAGTACAGGGATGGGTCAGATGGAATTATACATTGGGTATGTCGCAATTTTGGCTATGTTTTCTGTATGCTCATTATAAGGGAGCCAAATCTGCCACCTCTCTTCAAATGAGTAAAATTATTATCTGCTGCTACAGAACCAGTACCTCTTACACAATCTATTTCATAATATTTGACCCTCCCCCGTCGCACGGGGGAGGGTGTCTCCGAAAATTGCTATTTGATAGCTGTTTTTTTCAAATGAATAAAAGTTTAACTTTTTTTGTTTTTACAATTATTTCTATTCAATTATAGTTTTAATGCTCAAGCTGGACAGCTGGTTTTCAAGGGATTAAAAATCTATGTTCCAAATACAGTCATTGCAATATTTTTGTAGCAGCATGATAGAAGAGCCTTTGAGGAATATCTATCCATATATTAATTATGCTGCTTATCTTTCAGGGTCGAGGGGGGGCTGGAGCCAATCCCAGCTGACTTTGGGCGAAAGGCAGGGTGTACCCTGGATTGGTTGCCAGTCAATCACAGGGCTGACATATAGAGACAGACAACCATTCACAATTTAGAGTCACCAATGAACCTAACCTGCATGTCTTTGGACTGTGGGTGGAAGCCGGAGTACCCGGAGAAAACCCACGTAAACACAGGGAGGGGATGCAAACTCCACACAGAACCAGACTGTTTCCAGTGCGCATGTGCAGAAGTATATGCTGCCTGTTACGATTGCTCCTGCTCGTTTTCTTATTTTTTCTTACTTTTAACTATCTTTTTAATTATTTGTTTTACTTTTTTTTGCTGGTAATATGTTTTTAAGACGTTCCCTCTCCAATACATGCTGGTGGAGAGAGCTCTTGTCATCTTTTTGCTGTGAAAGTACTACTTTAACTCTGCCGGGTGCAGTAAACATATGGCCGTTGGTAGCCGTTTTGGCTACACGAGTGATCAGCTGATTGCTCTGAAACCTGCTGGCATCTTGACCACGAGATCTTCACAAATTCCAGAAGAATTGTGGAGGAAAACACACCGAGGTTGCAGATGAAAGAAGAACCAGCGGAGGAGAGAAACCAGAAGGAGACAACAGAGGCGTATGGAGGAAAAGAAATATAAACCCTGTCTCCCCATCGTTACTATGGGCAACGTGAGATCGCTGGAAGATGGAAGAGCGAACAGCGTTAGCCAGGAGTCAGATGGAGTACCGGGAGTGTAGTCTGGTGTGCTTTTTGGAGACATGGCTGCATCCCGACGACAATGTTTCCATTGGTGGCTTCCAAACTGTTCGGGCCGACTGGTATTGCACCAGGAGCGGTAAACGGAAAGGAGGGGGGCTTGCTGTTCTGGTGAACAACACGTGGTGCAGTCCTGCTCATATTGCTATCAAGGAGCGCATCTGCAGCCCGGACATTAAACTGTTTGCTGTTGGTGTTCGTCCACGTTGCCTGCCATGGGAGTTTTCACATGTTGTCATGGTGACTGTTTACATTCCTCCTTCTGCCAACCCAACTGCGGCGTGTGACGTCATCCACTCCGCCATAGCCCAGGTACAGACTCTACACCCGAGTGCACTCACTGCTATTTCGGGTGTCTTCAACCATGTCACCATGGCAAAGGTACTGCCCAACTTCACCCAGTACGGAAACTGTTTCACCAGAGAGGAGAGGACTCTGGACTCTGGACTCACCTGATTTACTTTTGTGTTTGAAGTTTATTCTTATTCTTTTGGAGCTGTGTGTAACAAAAAGCAATTTCCCCCTGGGGATTATTAAAGGAATTCTGATTCTGATTCTGATTCTAGGTAAAAAATTCCATTTACACCAGAGGTCCTTCTCTGCCGTAAGCCTTTTTTTTTTTTAAAGAGTAACTCAACAGCCTGTTTGTTTCCTTCCTTTCTTTCCATATTACTGCCTTCTAGAGAAAAAACTCCCTCCCACTGTGGGGGTAATCATCTTTAATCATTTCTCAAAAGCATGTCATCAAGCAGCTACTATTTTCAAATGACTGCACTGTACCTCTGTCCAGAATAATTCAGCGATTTTTCGATTTGGGCAGTCAAGACTTTTGATCAAGATCTGGACCTGCTGAGTGGAAACTTCCTTTTTGTCAGGCTAGCTTGCTAATGACTGCTGGACTGTGTCCAAATCATAGAGCTAGAGAAAAGCTTGTGCTTTGCAAACTGATTGTCAGACCATTAGAGACTGGCCTCACTTAAGTCTTCATGGACTGAAGTCAGGGCACAGATTATGTAGTTTATTTCCAACTCATGAATGCATATTTATTCAAGAAATAGCATGGTTGCCTCTTGAAATGTGGTGTGTAATACATACTATACTAATTACTAGATAAATAGTGCAAAAACCAAATGTACCGCTAGAAATGCCACAGTTTAACAGTAACTGTCACCAATATGAATGTAAACCACTGAGTAAACAATTCCACATAAACACAATGCCAGAAGTGTATAAGACAAGATGCTTTAAATTACTTCACCACACCACAGAGGTCAGGGCAATGGGTCTGTAATCATTAAGTCCTGTGGTCCTTTGTTGTTTGGGGATGGGGTTTATAGTAGAGGTCCTGAGGCAGCTTGGTATGTCACATATATCCAGTGAGGTGTTGAAAATGTCTGTGAACCCCAGAGACAGCAGATCAGCACAGTGCTTCAGGGTAGATGAAGAGACTAGCCCACCTGCTTTGCAGGGGTTCTACCTCTTGAAAAGCCTGTTAACGTCCCTCTCCATCATGGAAAGAGTCATCATTGTGGTAGGGGAGGAGAGGGCCCGCTGAGGTGGGCATCTATAGAGAGGCCCTAGCATGTTCTGCAGTGGGGCAGCTGGGGCAGCTGGGGCAGCTGAGCTGGAGCATGTGGATGGAGTCATGGGGGATGTTAAAGTGACAGTAAAACCCATGTTAACCTGATGCAAATTGCTAGCAGAGTGACAGCAACATAGAGGAAATATTTACATCAATAGAGCAGAGACTGAGTGGGCTGAAGCAAACCCTTGCCTCTGCTGTACTATGCCTCTTTTTCAAAACTTCGACTGAACTATAATAACTATAATTTTATATCCCACGATTGACTCAAGTGCTGTGCATCTCTGACCTTCAAATCCCCACTTCTGTCTGTGGCCCCCATTAAGTTACGATGCGTGATTGTTTATTGTGCAGTGTAGCCCATTTCCATTGAATTCAACTAATTGAACCACAGGAGCATTGTTGATGGAGAGTACAGCGAGGACACTGATCAGCTGGGGACACTCACACTGTCCTCCATAACCATACCCGGCCAGCTTCTCACCGTCCCACTCTTCACTATTCTGCCTCCACTCCCAGAAGGGACTATGGATGGAAGCCATTTTCAGTGCCTTTCCTCCAAGCTCCCCTCACCACACAACCAAAGTCATTTGCACTACGGAGACATGTTATAAAAATACGGGAAAAGACATGTTTAAAATATCCCCCGCTTGAGCATGGCTCTGTCCGCATTCCCTGAAGAAATTAAAAACAGCCTAACTGGGGGCTTCTATCATGTCCTCTCCCATGCTCCTATGCAACTGTGACAGTCCCCATCGGACACTGACATACATGGGTGCTTTTTAAGTTCACAATGTTTCAAATAGAGGAATTGTAAAGAAGACACTCTCATGAGGAATAGAACCGTGGAGGGGGAAAATGGAGTAATGTAGCAGCATCTTATGAGAGAATCAGAAGGGGCTGCTGCTGATTTTCTTCCTGCGTTCACATAGAAAAAACTCCAATCCCCAAGTCATTTGGTAAAAGTCCAAAAGTCTTATTTTGATAGGTTAAAGAAGCTGCCAGCGGGATCAGAATGTGTCCACCTGTTCCCACCACAAATCTCTCTTTTTACCACCAAGTCCTTACACCTAAACAGCAAAATAGGTCACAGGACTCAGGGAGCCAAAATACCAGTTTGTGTGTTTACTGACCAGTCACCTTTAGAGTTACAGTTACAATCAGCTTAGGCAGCAAAAGCCCCCCACAGATATGTATCATGTCACATGAATGTGATGGAAATTGTATATGTTGGTCTCACGTCTAAGTAAGTTTACAAAGAGAGATAATAAATGCATCTTATTCCACCTTCTGAGAGCACTGCAATACATTCATCAATTAATTAGCATCTTCAACTGTTATTTTCCAGCAGCGCAATGGTCTTTTCGCCTTCTATCTGGATGCTCCATTTTAGTTCCTGTCTCTTTAAGCCCCTCCTCCCAAAAAGCCCAGTCAGCTCTCACAGGCCTGACCATGCACCATGTTTCATCAGGAAACACTATAACCAAGTTTAGCTGCACTTCTAAAGTCATGTCATGGATAGCCAGTATTGACTCATCCTTGAGCTTGCACTGTTGTACTATATCTAGAGGTGATGACCATATAAGACAATCAGCCAGGAGCTGTTATCAGATCGCAAAAGTAGGAATAAAGTAAATAAAAAGTGTTGAAAATCTGGTGGTCAGAGCAGACTGATTTTTTTTCCTTACAGGGTCTTATGTTATATTAATATGTTTACCTCCTTATTTGAAACTTTGGCCATATTTAATATGAAAATATGACATTGTAACATTATGACAGAAAAGAGGTAAATCATAATAGGACCTTTCAGAAGTCAGATATAATCAACTGCCCACCCGCCCTCTTTGACTTCTAATAACAATTTTATTATGCTTCTGAGATTTACATGGCAACAAGAGGGTGCTTGTCAAGACAACATAAATAGAAGTCATTTTAGGTATTTAAACAAATGACCAATTCTGCAGCCTTTTTGTCATGTTTTGTCTTATTTTGAGATTATGACATTCTTGAAATAATAAAAGGTACATATTTTAACAATAGAAATATTTGAAACATGTAAAAATGACAATAGAGTAGAGTGGGTTGTCTACTGATATCACAGGGTCGATAGTTCTGTCCCTACCTTCTCCTGTCGAAGGGTGTGCATATAGCAGCAGCTAAAATCTTGTAAATAAAAACCTTTACATTAAGAAGAGGTATGTTTATTGTGAATTGGAGGAATGTCTTGCTATATTGTAATTCTACATCAACCTTTTCTATCATAATTTTTACACAGCTGATTGCAGGCATTGACATTATGTCATTGTCAAAAATTCTCTTATCATTGATGCTTGTTTTATGCTAAATTGAAAAATACCAGACCTGACACATTTTTCAGCTGATGTGATTTGAACTCATCATTCTGAATAATATATTAATTTCACAGTGTAATGGCTATAGGACTGGGTATCGTTCAAAAATGTTCATTGCTGGCGCTTGTGCTGATGCCTTGACTGTGATACCAGTTTACGAATTATATTTTTTCAATACCTGCCTACCCTCAGGTCGGGAGTGTGTTTGTACTGGAGAAAAAAAAGTGTTTCTAGTGTGAAAACTATTTGGGTTTGAAAATTGGGGAAATCAGTGCAACTGCTCCAAAATAAACTACGTAATGAATCTTTCAAAAATATGACTTGTATTGCTAAAATGTTAAAATCAGCATGGCAACATGATCACAATGGTAATGTTTTGCAGCATGATGTTATAATACTAATCAGCCAGTATTGCTGAGGCCAGAGGGAATGCCATTCATTTTGGAGGCAGTGGTCAGAGACAAAAATACTGGACCAAAAAAAAGGTTGATGGCACAAAAGAAAAAGTCCCAGGATCATTTAACTGATTACAATGCATCCTGAGGGAAACATGAATGTCAAAGCCACATCTTATGGCAGTCCATTGAATAGGTGTTGAGCTATTTTAGTCTAGATCAAAGTGGTGGACTGAACCAAAAAATGCTTCCATCTTTAAAGCCACAGTGCTGGCATTGCAAAAAATTATACAGTGCAGTAAATACTCTTTACAGTGAATCACAAAATAGTGCACTGCCAACACTACTGTTACAAAAACTGTTGAATGGTCCACTTACTTGTTTTTGGGAAGGAAGTCTATAGAAAAAGTGAGAAGTGCTTTTTTTCTTTGTAAGATGACCTAATCACATTTAATTTGCTTTGTACTTGTATAATGATTCAATAGCAACTTTTATATTTGTATATACTTTTTACAAGTTTGCGTCAAATTGGTATCATGTCATCTTTCATGTGACATCTTTCCTTGTGTGTATATGAAAAGGAATGTTAGTAAGATGACAACCATATAAAGGAAGGTTAGCCAGAGGACAGTTGGACAAAGGACAAATAATTTTGCTTAGTTTTTCATTTATGGACACAGGGCTGGATCTGCACTGTACTATTTCATGTGGAGACATATCTGATGTTTGCTCAAGTGGGGATTCTCGAATCCTTATTTTTGAATTCCTGAATCATTGGGTCTCTTAATTAAAGAGTTTGGTCTTCATGGAAAGCGTCTTGAGATAACACTGTTATGAACTGACGCTATATAGGTTCTTATGGCTCGGGTCACTAAAAAGAGCCGCCTCTTTCGGCTCCCAAGTGGCTCCTCCGATTTTTTGTTGCTTAAATTAATTTATTACCAAAACTAATGTAAAAAATGTATGTGTAAAATGAAATACTAATGTACAAAACATACATTATATCAAATGTTTATTATTTACATGGCTTATCAGAGTGCTACAAAAAATACATTTTAAAGTAAAAAACAAATACCCATCTCAATTTGACAAAAACATCCAATCTCTGTTTGTATGTATAATATTTCTAAACTTGTAACTATTTACAGCGTTTTCTGCGGTCACTCATTTTCTCACCTTTCCAGCGTGTTGTCTCTGTAGTGGCTGTTCTCTTTCTCTCTCTCTCTCTCTCTCTCTCTCTCTCTCTCTCTCTCGAGTCTCCCTCCCTCCTGTTTCTCACTATCTCTGTTTGCTGTGTCTTTAACCCCCACCCTCCCCCTTCTGCTCATTGCGGACACACAGACGCCACCACACATCATGTAGTTGACCAAAAAATTGAGAGAAAAAAAAAAGCGTCTCCGGCTCTCTTCTAGGTTTGAGAAAATAATTTCCCAAATCTAGAATAGAACTGGGAAATTATTTTCTGTCCTCCTGGTTCTAACACAATGGAAAACTTGCCTCACATCCTGATGTGACGTTATGAATATACACAATTGTTGACCTCCACTATGCATGCAGTGTGTGGGTGTTTATTGTGCAGTGCAACCAATTTCCATCAAATTCTTCTTATTGAACCACAGGGGCATTGTTGGTTCAGAGTGCATTACGGACACTGAAGAGTTTCACACTGACCTCGATAATGATCTCAGACTCTTTATGATACACAAAATACCTGAAATCTCTCCCTGGCATTCCAACAAGAAAGTAAAGTGGCAGTCAAATGAGGCTGAAGAGCAGACATTCGGTGGTGGTGACAAGCTGACATCTGAGAGTTGACAGCGTGTCCATGAATCTATTTACAGACCCATAAGAAGTATGACAGCAGAGCAATTCAGCTGACACAACGAGCCAGCTATTGGATTGACTGTGATGTGATCCATGGAAAATGCTAACAAAATACTGCCATCTTCCATTTCCACAAAACACTTTACATGCCTTCATCGCTCAGGTTCTGGCATTCAGCCAGCAACTCAGGTCTCCCTTTGAAAAAGCTGAGATTCTTTCATGCAGCTTTCATTGAAAAGTCTGGAAAGAAAAATCAAAAAAAGCAGCATATCCTGGAAAATCAGTTGTCCTGGAGAAAGATTTTGCATGGGAAAAAATGCTGATCAGATGTTACATTAATTGTAACATGCATCAAGACCTTAGATGTTGCCATGCAACTCACAGCAAGTGACAGCTGCAGTTAGTGCTCTGCTCAGGGACAGCACACACACATGAATTGATATCAGTTTAGAATTCAGTTTTATGACAACAGGATTTTGACTTGTCATATCAGGGAATGCTTAGGTGTTATTGATGGCATGGCTTTGTTCCAGTGTGCAAAATATCAGGGCTGGACCTGAGCTTTGCTCACCTAAACTATATGCAGCCAGCATTAATGTCATTAGTTACAACTGTGCTCTTTCTGCTAGGACATGTCAGAATGTCTGCTGTGAAAAACATCTATCGTACACTACTAATAAATGTTTCACAATACAAAACTATGTCAGTATAAGTAATTATCTTGTTATACCGTGACTATAGTAGATACATTTAATTGGCTCCATTTTGAATTGTATACAATTGTAACCATCATTCTGTGTTACTGTTCAAAAAACGGAAACTACGGGAAAAATAAAGCATGTGTATGTGTTAGAAGGCCATGCAGCCCTACGTCATCCTTTGTTCACCAGCGTAAAATCAGACAGATAAATATGAAATAAAATAAAAAGCAGTCATGGTGCAGCTGTTTCTGTACCGTGAAAACAATAGGTCCACGTGTTTTGACACAAGTGTAGTGGTATGTGTTGTTGTTGTTGTTGTAAAATTAAAGTCAGTTCAGCCTTAGCTCAGACAACAAGACAGAATCAATCATTTGTGAAATGTAATATCTAATTTACTGTCATACATTTTCATGAATTCAGTTCTTCCATATTTATTCAATATTCATGACATTTGCCAAATGTTAGCATATTAGTGACATTTGTGACTTTCTTAACTCCAAAATACACAAGAGACGAATGAAAACCCAGAACTAAAATTAGACAACAGCTGATTATCTGGGCTTATGTCTACAATGTTGAATGAGTGTGATGCCTCTTGACTGATTCAAAGACAAACAATGAATTTTGCAATGAAAAGGAGGTTATTTGGAATATGATGCCGATCACAGCTCAGGTTTCATACATATATTTGCATGCTAAACGAGGGCTAAATCAACACTTTCCCTGACATCCTCTGAACTACATTCACACTTAGCTAACAATGAAAATTGAGTTCAAGCTGTAACTGCTCGAGTGTATGGCAGTGCATCAGATGGTCCTTTCTCCACTGGGCAATTTATCAAAGGGTCCTGGGTGAGTAACACTAGATTAACATATTGAGAAGGGTGAGGTAGTGTGTTTTAGGAAAAGAGATGACAAAGAGAGTTGCAAACTGCTGTAAAATATGGGCAAGATGCAAAAAGAGTACAACATGATAGTCTTTTCCATATGCTGTGCTAAATATGCTCAATATATCTCACAGTCAGTGAAATAATTAACAGTTTCATCATTGGCAAATGCTGTTGACAGGGCATTATGGGGAAAACATTTAAAAACTTGACAAAGCCAAGCTTCCTTGTAGGCAGCTAGCTGTGATGCTAAATTGTGAGGCCTGTTTTACCATGTGAGGACAGATGGGAATCCCTGGGAGCAGTGAAACAAACACAGACGCCTGAACATGCTATGAAAAGGAGCTGGCAAAGAAAGCACGAATAGGGAGACAAGATGATAAACACTGTACACTATTTAGAGGAGGAAATAAATTGTCAGGTGCAACTGTGGTAATTATATTCTAGTTTCTCTGCAGCTTCACACTGACAAGATTTACACTTACAAATATGGTACATATCTATAACTTTTCCTCAAAGAGCATCTAAAGGGAAGTAGTATTATACAGAAATCTGGTTAGGTCCACAGCAATTATGCACATTTTATTGGTGCCCTAATACAATCATATCATTTCATACAGCAAAATTAATTGAACTCAGCGGTCACTTATTAGCTTTTTACAAGCATTGCCCTGCATCTCACAGTCTTTCCCAGCAAATGGAGATAATATATGTAAGAAGGTGGCAATGTCTCTTCAAACATGGTGTCAAGTCTCAGATGTGAATGTCTTTGATCAATTTCTGGCTGCCCACTGACCTCTTCCCAGTCATTGCTTGTAAGAAGCTTTGATGTGATGTTCATGGGCAGCTGATATTGTTTTCTGTTATTAGTTCAGTCTCTTGTCCAGAGCCCTTGCTGTTTCACCAATGCATCATTTTACCAAAAACATGTTGTATTGTTTTAAAGTTTTCTTTAAATTTTTTGTGTATTCAAACCTATAGTTTAACATTTTGGAAAGTATATTTACTTGCTGTCTTGCTGAAAGTTAGATGAAAACATCAATACCACTGACGCTGTGTTCTAAAACTCACCAAGTATCATGTAGTTTCATGTTTGTTTAAACTGAAACTCTCTTCTCTAGTAGTCAAGTAATGCACATCACTCAAAATAATTTTGTTTAAGGAACAAATACTTTCCATGTTTCTTTATTGAACTGTACGTCTGCTCTTTACTTGAGTACATTTTTGAGCCAGTGATCTACTTTTCACTGCCCTACATTTTCCACCTGCGTTACAATGAGTCTTATCTAAATGCTGGGTTTCCACCAGGTGAGTCTGTGTCGTGTTCCGGCTGTGACCCAGTTCTGTCCTGTCCTCTGCATGGCTTCATACCCTACCGGGGTATTTCAAAAGTAGGTAATGTAATTTACTTACTCAAATGTTTTTGGTCACTTTCCCTTGATTTTTGTACTTTAATCAATTTACTTTGGTTTATTGTTGTTATTTCCTACTATTTCCTACAATCAGTCACAGTGTTACAAGAGAGGGTACACCGTATGTTGGACTGAATTCAGTTGCTCCACTCCACCACCGAAGAAGAAACCTCAGTTTGTGCAAAACTGTATTGTAGATGAATACTGAAGACATTAAAACTATGGAAGAATACATATGGAATTATATAGATGTTTTATATTAGATTCTTTATGATGACAGCTTTGCACACTTTTATGGCATTCTCTCAATCAGCTTCATGAGGTGGTCACCTGGAATGGTATTCAATTAATGTGTACCTTGTCAAGTTAATTTGTTAATTTGTGTCTTGTCTTAGTACAGAGTTCTATATAGTGAATAGCCCTATTTGACCACTATTCTAATCCATATTATGGTAAGAACCACTCAACTAGGTAAAGATATGACAGTACATCATGAAGGTCAGTCGTCTATAAAATTTCAAGAACTTTAGTTTTGTGACTGCTCTTGAGGATGCAATTCAAACACTATGATTCAAACACTATGATTGAACTGATTAAACCAGACATAGGCAAACTACGGCCCGCGGGCCATATATGGCCCGTTGGGCTTTTTAATCCGGCCCGCCGAACTTGTCCAAATTATATGATTAAATTAAATTTTATTATATTTAAACCTGATTCATTTGACCTTTTCCCTGTAATGCCCGTGTTTCCCCAATAGATGGCGCACTCCATACACATTGACCTTTGTTGGGGTGTGGTGTATTACTCTCTACTTCACTTTTTCGGTTTGCACTTGGGGCCCTTCTGTTACAATGAGCGGAGCAAAGAAAAGAAAAGTAGACAGTGAGTGCCGAGTGTTTAATAAAGAGTGGACAACAAAATATTTTTTCACTGAAGTCCGATCAATGGCTGTATGCTTGATATGCCAAGAAACTGTTGCAGTTTTCAAAGAATACAATATCAGCCGTCACTTTGCCACGAAGCATGCTAACTATGCTCGCAAACAGTCAACACAAGAGCGGGCGGCTACGGCTCAGAGGCTGGCGGCTAATTTACTGACTCAGCAAAATCTTTTTCAACTGTGATTCAAGAGTCAAGTACCAAGGCAAGTTTTTTGCTGGCATTCAAATTAGCAAAGGCTAGCAAGCCTTTCTCCGAAGGTGAGTTTTTGAAAGAATGTATGGTAGAGACAGCAGGTCTCTTGTGTCCGGAGAGCAAAAGCAAGTTTGAAAAAATCAGTTTATCACGCAGGACTGTGACTTGCCGTGTGGAACTCATTGACGAAGATATAGCCAGCAAATTAAACAAAAAGGCGGAGTCCTTTAAGTTATATTCTCTAGCACTGGATGAAAGTAACGACATAAAAGACACTGCTCACCTCCTAATTTATATTCGAGGGGTTAACGACAGTTTTGAGATAACGGAGTTTTTGGCCATGGAGTCCCTGAAAGGAAAAACGCGGGGAGAGGACTTGTATAACCAGGTGTCTGCTGTCATCGAGAGAATGAAGCTACCTTGGTGTAAACTTGCCAATGTCACCATGGATGGATCGCCAAATTTAACTGGAAAAAAGGTTGGGCTGCTGAAAAGAATCCAGGATAAAGTGAAGGAGGAAAAACCAGATTAGGATGTTATTTTCCTTCACTGCATCATTCATCAGGAAGCTCTGTGTAAGTCTATATTGCAGCTTAATCATGTCGTGGATCCAATCGTAAAGCTTGTTCACTTTATACGAGCAAGGGGACTTCAGCATCGTCAGTTTATTACGTTCCTGGAAGAAACCGATGCAGATCACCAGGACTTACTTTACCACTCTCGTGTCCGCTGCTTAAATTTGGGCAAAGTGTTTCAACGAGTGTGGGAGCTCAAAGAGGAGATTAGCGCATTTTTGGAGTTAATGGGGAAATCCGACGAATTTCCTGAGCTACGCGACAAGAACTGGCTTTGTGACTTTGCGTTTGCTGTGGACATATTTTTGCACATGAATGAGCTGAACTTGAAGCTACAGGGGAAAGATCAGTTTGTGCACGACATGTACACAAATGTTAGAGCCTTCAAATCAAGCTGACTTTATTCTCCAGACAAATTTCAAACAAATCTTTCGCTCATTTCCCCACACTAGCCATGCAGAAAGAGGCGGGCCAAAACGCGAAGAAATACAGCAAATCACTGGACGACCTGCACGGAGAATTCTGCTGTCGGTTCTCTGATTTTGAAAAAATTGAAAAGTCACTTCTGCTGGTGTCCTGTCCCGTCACAAGACCCTGAAACAGCACCACAGGAGCTGCAATTGGAACTGATCTATCTTCAGTCTGACTCCGTCTTAAAGGAGAAGTTCAACTCTCTTAAACTGAATGACTTTTATGCTTCACTTAACGAAGCCACGTTTCCAAACCTCCGGAGGATGGCACAGAAGATGCTGACGTTGTTTGGCTCGACCTATGTATGTGAGCAGACATTCAGCATCATGAACATCAACACAGCCCGTCACAGATCCAAGTTAACTGACCAACACCTCGAATCTATCCTTAGAATTGCCACAACAAAACTAACTCCAGACTTTGATGCACTGGCAAAAACGGGAGATCAACAACACTGTTCCCACTGAAACTGAAAGGTAGTTTCTCTACTGTGTTAAGAAATTAATGCATTTGGAAAACAATTTGTACAATGAGCCTGCATATTCATGCTTTGATGCCTGTTATCTAAATCCTGTTATCTAATGGCTTTTACATTTTATTTGTGTGTGTGTGTGTGTGTGTATATATATATATATATATATGTGTGTGTGTGTGTGTGTGTATATATATATATACATATATATGTATATATATATATACACATATATATATATATATACACATATATGTGTGTGTGTGTGTGTGTGTGTGTGTGTGTGCGCGCGTGCGTGTGTGTATACACACACACACACACACACACACACACACACACACACACACACACACACACACACATATATATATATATATATATGTACACTACTCACAAAAAGTTAGGGATATTCAGCTTTCAGGTGAAATTTCAGGATGAACCACCACCAATACATTTCCTGCTTCAGTTAGAATTGGTATTTAAACAGTCCTCCTCATCATGCTGTTCACATTCTGACATCATGAGACCAAGACGACACCTAACTATTGATCAGCAGCACCTCAACACTGGAGGCTTCAAACAGGTCCTCAGACAGAAGTGTCCACTGAGCTTAGAGGGTCACAGAGTGTCATCAGCAGGTTGCAACAGAGATACAGAGACTGGAAGAGTCACAGAAAGGAGAGGAGTGGACGTCCTTTGGCCACATCCCAATTTTACGTTTACCCTCGTTTACCCTCCACTGTTGTTAGATTTTCTTTCAATAAATTGTTTAAGATGAAGAAACTACCATTGCATGCTGATACTTAATGTCCTACTTTCATGATATAATATCACTGTAGCATTAACTTTTTACATTTTCCATAAATTTCACCTGAAAGTCAAATATCCCTAACTTTTTGTGAACCCTGTATATATATATATATATATACACACACACACACACACACACACACACACATATATATATATATATATATATATATATATGTGTGTGTGTGTGTATATGTATATGTATGTATGGTGTAGGCCGGGGGGGGGTCAGTGGTATCATATAAATGACAGCTCCACTCAGCAGTGATTGTCCATCATCTGTGTTACTAAAAGTCTGGTCAGGTTATTAGTCAAGGCATGAAATAAGCATTCAGACCTTCCTTTCCCAGGGAGGGTGGGGTGAATATGACAAATTAGGCTATTTTAGATATAAATGTTATCTATTAAAGTATAAAAAGAGACTAATTGTAGCCTGTCAATGTGGCCATGAACATCTACATACTGTACTAACATGCACATTGGATAATAAATCAAAGCCAAATAACGATGAAAAGAAACTACCCTGACTATGATCACTCAGTAGAAGAAGAACAGCTATCAATAAGGATCTAATAAAGAATAGTATCAGACAGTATCAGAGACCATGAGACCTTGGAGATGGAGACAGAGAGATAGCGAAGTGAGTCATTGCTGGTGTAGAGTCAGTGGTGCGCTGAGGTGTGGGTGCGGAAAATGGAATGGATGGAGATGGGAGACAGGGAGAATCGATTGGGACGATACAGAGTGGAATGAAACATTATCATCAGAAAGCAAAATAACAGAGTCATTTTCCCCAAGCACCCATGGGACTCCCTGTTGAAGAGGGTGACGGTATATGCAAGTACATGGATGACAAAAGATTTGAGAGAGCACAAAACAAATTTGAGAACTACTAATTCTGCAAGTCAACCTTTGAGAGCAAACAGGCATGGATTTGTACACTCTAAAAAATATATAATGGCTCAACTTAAAAAAGGTGTAGTAACAATTTGAATGGATCTTTTCAAGTTACCTCAACGAACCCATTATTGAGTAAATCCCATGGCACTTATAAAGCTAGACGAACTCAATTAGTATAGTACAACCAACATGATTTGCATAGTTCTCTACATGTTTTTTTGAGTTGAACCAACTTAATTTTTAACTAAATGTTTTAGTTTTATTAAGCTGTCAAATTTGTTCATATAAGTTATTCTAAACTCTTTATTTTATTTATTTCTACTCATTTTTAATGAGGTAAGTAAAGTCAGAATAAATGAAACATTAGAATTTTGTTTTTTTTAAGTTATTTATTACAAATTTTATAAGAGTACAACAAATAACACTGTTGTGCACTGGATGGAGCAAGTTTAGTTATTGGCAATATCATCAATAAGATTTAGCACTTATCAGTGTACTTATCAATATCAGAAAAAATTATTTATTAATTAATAATATCGGGGCACCACCCTGGTATCAGGGACCAATAACAAACTGGAATACAATCTCAAAAAGGATATTCACTTCAAAATGTTGATATTTAAATCACTATCTTACATTTATAAAGTGAGTGGAAAGGCATGAATCTGAGCACTGACTATCTTAACCAGCTATTACCACAACATATATGCACAGTAATCACAAACAACTACTCTTTAAATGCATAACAGAGTTTATTCAACAAAGCACAATGATTTGTAATCAATAATACTAGTTCAAATAAACATCTGCTATCCAACAATCTAAAAGTAGCTATTAGTACAAATTGTTAACACTCAAAGCAAGATATATACAAGAATCCAGCATGTGTGTGTGTATCTGTGTGTGAGGGAGAGTGTGTGTGTGTGTGTGTGTGCGTGTGTGTGAGAGAAGGAACAGGGGGGCGAGGAGGAGGCCGCAGAGTGGTGACATAATCACGTAGGTGAATACGTCATTCCAAGATGGCGGAAGAGGTCGCGAGATGTGACCAGAGGGAACGAGAGTACAGTGGAGACTGAAATCCCTTCCCTGAGCACTAGAGGCAGGGCACTACTAAGTGTGTAATAGCGACTGTAATTACCGGTCTTAACACTAGGGGCAGGATGCTGCCAGGTGTTGTAACGGTGGTAGTTACGAGCTTAAACACTAGGGGCTGACTGCTAAAAGTGTAATGGCAACTGTAATTACAAGTCTGAACTCTAGAGTTAGACTGTAATGGCGCCGACCGTGCCTGTAAGGAACGGTATGAATGCGTGTATGTATGTGAATGTGATGTGGGTTTGTAGGAAGAAAGAGGAAAGGAAAGCATTCAACACAAAACACTGCAAATATGGTCTTTAACCGTCACAAGAGTGCACAATAACCATATGTCTATCACTCAGCGGCTCGATCGGTGAACTCTGTTTACCAATAGCGGCGCCAGTCCTTTAACTGATAGACTCATGTTTACTGACTCTCCATGTGTTGATTATAAACACGACAAAGTCCCTGCGTGGGCTTTTGCACAAAACAACGCAGGAGACAACACAACAGCAGCAAACACACAGTTGTAACACGGGACACGGCGGTCCGGCACTTTAGCTTATAAGCAAAGGTAGCACACTTAAATCCTATCTGTCTCTGCCCAGACACAATGCCTCTTACTTGAAATCGCTTCGCGAGCGATTGGTGTGTGTAAATCCTGCACGCCTGGCGGGTTTCGGTCCGGCTCGGGTGGCGGCGAGGAAAGGGTCCGTTGAGTCACTGTGTTAGCGGGGAATGGCGTGCTGGTCCGCAAGTGGCAGCGTGGAGCAGCGGGAGTCAACTTAGAGGGAGAAGAACGTGGGTGATCTTTCCCTGGAGAGAACAGTGCACTGTCTCTCCCTTCTGCAGGTAAAAATTGAGGGAAAAGCCACAGGCCCTTGGTACATCTAGGTCTTCCAGGACTTTTGTTCTCTGGTTATGATGATCTTCATCACTTCACCACCATCCTGGTACACCATCCTGGTAATTAATCAGAATTAAAGCAAGTGGTTTAGGTTGTTGCATTTAAAAAGAGTTTAGCAGAGGGTCTTAGAGTTTAGCAATTAGGTCTAGTTTTACTTACCAACTACTTTTTGAAAAGATCCTCCTCCTTTTCCCCAAGATACACCACTATGCCACGGACAGCGACCTCCCTTCTTTCCAGTCATCCTGGCAATAAGAAATAATGCTTATCTGAGTATGGCCTTAATAAATAAATGCTTAGAAAACAAGATTTAAGGATAATGATGCCTAAAGCCTGGACTGTAACAAATACAAATCTACAACCATTTTATGAAGAAATGTACCTGAGCTGCATCAAAAAGAGCAGGCCGTCACTCTTTTATTTCAGACACATTGTGTTGTGTTAGCTTATTCACCAATGTAAAATGGCAAACCCAGGCAGCTGTCTAAACAAACTTGCATATAAGATGTGACAACTCTACATTAAAACAAGGCAATACATGTATTCCTTAACCTTTGATATTACAACTAATGCTAAACAGGTTTAGTGCCAATTAACGTCACTTGCTGCTAATGTAGCTACAGCTAACTGTGCACATTGGCTGAGGTAGATAAGTACAAGCTTTCTTGCTCTGTGTGCGGATAGAGATATTAGCTATTGTGAATGAAGCAAAGCAAAAATGACACTCACCAAGTAACTTAATGATAAATGTGTAAATGTAAGCACATCAGCAAACTCCCGTTTGTTCCTCTCAGTTCTTGAAAGCGCCGTCTGGCAACATGGCAAGTCTGCTCAGTGACGAGAGGCCCTGAGGCTCCGCCCACACCCCCGAATTATCCAAATAAAAAAATGCTACTTGAACACAGAATGAAATATAAACAGATATTATCATGACAGAAAGTGTGTTTCTGTATTTACTATATGCTAACATAGATAAAAATAGTTTTGCATTGTATTTATTCAATGTCTCTGAATTGAATTTGAATTATTTCCTGTATTCGGGACGCCCGGCAATGATCTCTATCATGTGACCGGAGACCGTGCTCTAATTGGCTCTTTTAAATTGGAGCTTGGGGCGCAAGTGGAAGTTAAAGTCACTTAATTCTTGTCTATTGTTAAGTGAACTCAGGATTGTTTGTTCAAAATCAGTGTATTATTAAGCAGAGACAGACTTCTTTGTTCCAAGTTTGACCGACTTGTTAAAACAACTCTTTAACTGAATTAAATGAGTGTATGTGACAAACTCAATTTTTTTGTTGAAAAACCTCTTGACTTCAAGTTGTACCTACTAAGCCCATGAATTCTTTTTTAGAGTCTAAGAGCAGAATTAGATTTGTGTGTAAATGAGGAATAATCATGAGCATACCAGATTATTTGAGCATGCAAGAGAAATTCTGTAATTCCATTTGAACAGTGATTCTCGGGCTTGTAATGATCAAAGCTTTTGGCAGTCTGAATCCCCTGAGTTAACTCAAACTGAGAGAATAGTGTCACCTGTTCATTTTGACCCAGATATAAAGGGTCGACCTGTTAGCCCTGTAGGATTTTTAACCACCAGATCGAGCTAGAGAGCAGTTTTTGGTGCCCTTTATTATCTTAATATCAAATATCAATATCTTATCAAAATTTGCTAGCACTGAATCGCTACGATCACATTTAATTTGTTGGAAAGTGATGCCATTACAGAAGCGTAATTTTGAGGGTAAACCTCATCTAAAGGTGGTTACTAGCTACATATCATAGCCACCAAGCTTAATGTTAACTTGCGTTTCTTGCCTGATTTTTCTGAACCAAATGTTGGGTGTTCTTATGTCTCCTTTTTTTGTTTTTGTGAATATTTTTAACAGAAAAAAGAAGTAGTACCATTACAAGAAAAACATTTATGAATGAGGTTCATTGTCACTTTTTGGAATGCTGCCCTCAGACACTGGAATAGGGGTGGTTGGGTTTATAGTGATCTGATCTAGCTCCATGTCATATTCCAAAATGATTCAAATACTACCGCTATTACTACTAATTACTAAATTATTATGGACGGTGGCTACATTCAGACAGCATTTTTTAGAATAGTCCAACATGAATTTTTTTAAGGGGATTAGTTGGATAACAATAATAAATTTTGACCTCCGGATGAGTGTGTGTCTTGCTTGCTAGTCAAACATGGTTGGCAGGCAACCTTCAAAAGTTGCAACAGGTGCTGTCTAAACGACTAGAGAAAATTAAGAGAGCAGACTGAGAAACAAGGGTGTGCATGATCAGGATTGCACACTCAAATCTATTTCTTACAAATCCATTATGTAGTGCTCAAAATTTGTTTTGTACATTTTTACTCAATATAGCTTCAGCATACTGGACAGAATGGGTGTGTTGGTGGTAAATGAGTTACATCATTCAATTTAAGAAATGGTTAGTCAAGAATGGTCTTTTTTAGCATGGTATTATATGGAGTAGATAAAGCTAGGAAATGATTTAAGATGAGTATTTCCTGTCTCTTCTTGAATTCTATTGTGACTCAGTTTGGATAATAAGATTTAGTGGTTTACATTTCTTATGTTTACTTTTTAATTTTATGACATTTAATAAGAAGTACAAATTTGAACCAATGACATCTTAGAGGAGTCCACCACAGAAAATTATGCATTACTTTTGATTGGGCTAGTTGTGTAAAACTGGGTTAAAGCAATTGCTGTGACTTCAGAATAACTGACATTATTAAAATATATCCAATGGGATAACAGACATGAGCAATCACACAGATTTAAAACAAGCTTACAAATTAGTCACATTTATTTGGAAGAGAAAACAAAGGCCAGAGTGAAATTATTACCTGAACTGTTTGTTGTAAACATTCATCACAGTTTACATACCAGCTTTCTTTATTTTATTTATTTTCTACATTTAACAAACACACAGGGTATCTGTGACCTGAACTCTGGTGAAAAAAATTGTGCTGTGGTGACAATAATCAACCAGTACAATAAAAATAACTACAAATAAAAATTATTAGGGTACAATAATCATAATTATCCTTTATTTTGTGCCTCTGTGTATATCAAAGTATCAGAACGGACACACAAAAAGATGGATGACACAAGTCGACCTCAGTATCAGCATTCCTATTATCAAGGGGTCCAAACTGAACGCTTTCTGCAATTCTCTGTCCTAGATAGTATATTGTTTATCTGATTGCTAGACAGATTCATTACCTTCTCTACAATGGGAACGGGAAAGCAGAAAATGCAGGTCACTGCAGTGATTAAATTCTGAAGTCTATGTGGGTCAAATCTGATGCACGGCACCACTGCTGCCATACTGACATAACTTGCCTACACTTTGTCTAGTTGTCTAGGATTAAAGGTAAAGGGTAGCACATCGTTTTTGGCGTGCCTTAAAAATATTACGTCAAATTCCATCAGTTCTACTCAGGTCATCCTTGGTGAATTATGACATCTGTATCACTGCATACTACTGAAAAGCAGTATCAAAAGATATCTGCAAAATGTTCAGTCTTTTAAGAAAGATATTCTTTTAATTTCATATCCTATATTATTTTTTGATTTTGATGACATTTGAAATTGTTGCATTATGGTGAAGAATGACTGAAAACCCGCTGTCATTGCTACAGTACCATATTTGCATGTGCTCTTATTTAATTTTTATTGTGATGCAGCAATTCCCATAATCCCAGACAGTTTTCTTGTGTGGGTAACAAACTTTCACCAAGTTCACATATGCCGTGGAGAGCAGGATGAATCAACCAAGATTATACATCATTTCTAGTTAACTGCACGTCTATCACATAACGTGCTCATCGGCTGTCTAAAGCTTCAGAGAAAAGTGGTTTTCCCACTAAATGACAAGGACCGGACAGACAAGACTGAGGAACCCACAAGCTCGACTCAAATAAAGTCACAAAGAAACTTTAATCAAAAGGCAAAACAGGAACCAAGACAAAAACCCCACAACTAACAAAAGGCGACTCCGTGAAAAAAACACAGGAGTGATCTAACAAAACAAAATCAAAACGTAACAGAAAAACTCAGGCCAGAAAGGGCACTCAAAACACAATACAAAGTAGCAACTAAAAATGACTAGGTAGACTAATATCAAAGTAAACAACAAAAGGAGCAAGACAAGGCTTGAAACAAAGTACTCAACTGAAAATAACCAAACCTCCAAAACGGTACTCCGAACATCAAACTCATGAACCAGAAATCACAGGAAGGCACGACAATGGACATGACGAACTGGCACAGGACAGAGGGAGACACAGACAATAAATACACAGGGTAATGGGGAACAGGTGGAAACAATCAGGGAGGAGCCAGACAATCAGACGACAGGAAGTAAATGTAACTGAAACGAGGAAACACATGATACTACAAAATAAAACCGGAAATGACAAGACAACATGAGACGAGACAAAAACGGAACTTGACAAAATACAGGATCATGACACTAAAAAAGACAAAATATAGTTTATCTGTATTTTGATATGTCTCACATGGCCGTGCCATAAGCAAGATAACCCACATTGAGAAAGTTAAGAAAAATGACATTCATACAGCATGTTTTTGTTCAATAAAATTCAATCAATGGGGGACAAGGTTTCTGAATTTTCTAACTGAAGGTGGCACTCTTCATCTGTTCACAAATGGATCAAGAGAGAAAATTAGACATTTTGAAATAAATAACCTTTGAAAATAAACCTGAAGCCTCAAACAACAAACCCAACCCGAGATGTAGTTTTTTTTTTTGTTGGAACTGGTGAAGTTTGACTTGGATGGCAGATGGAGAACGATGGAGAACTTGTGATTTCACTGACCCCATGACCTTTCCTGTAGTGCCACCTTCAGGATAACACTGATCGTTTAGCTCTATTTCTGGTACAGCTCTAAGAACAGCAAAATCATCAGTATGAATTGTAGAGTCTTCCACAGCCGTGACAGGCTATTGCCTTTCAGTCTATTTTCTCCCTTTATTTGTATATACTGTATAAATGATGAGATACTGTAGCTTAAGAGTGGACTGCTGCAGCAATAAACATTGGATTTATGGAATTTGAGTAGTGCTGTGAAAAATGCTAAACTAATCAGTAAGAAGACAAAAAGACTGAAATAGAGCACTTAACAGTGCCTCTATTGCTTAGGGTTCCAAAGGATTAAAATGAATAAAGCAAACAGTAAAATGAAAAAAATCCTGGAAAAAAAGGAAGACACACTCATAGTAAAGCGAGTATGATGCACTGTGGCAGCTCTTTTTGGGCAAGGTGACACTGTAAAGAAAATTGAATGTGCCATTTGGTACATCAGCGGGATACAGAGATACCAATAGAGAGACAGAGGGAGACAGAGGAAGAGACAGGGAGATGGAGCAAATACAGAGACAGATAGCTATAGCAGTGTTTAGCTGTTGACTCTATTCTGTATCACAGAGCTGCTGTCAGCCTGCCAGGTGAATTGAGCAGCACTGGCCTCATGCGCTCCACTTCATCTAAATAAAATGACAATACAGTGCACTGCTGAGTCCCATCCCTTCCCTTTACAGCGATAAACAGCCCGTTCACTGTGGCTTCACTGTCATTCATTATCTGCATCTGATAAAGCACTGGACTTCCTTGCCTAGCAGTAATAAATTGCTTTTTACTAGTCAAACTGTGAGGAGCTGTTTTCTGAACTTCACTCTGTTAATGCACTTTTATTCAAATATATTGTGATACAAGTATTTTACTTTATTGCACTGTGAAGTCATATCCACTGTTGTTATGTTGGCTTATTATTATCATTGTTGGTATTCAGTGACTTCCTGAAAGATATTTGCCAACAGTCAAAGGTTCAGTTTGCATTTTTCAAAACTGGATGGACTAACAGTGGTCATATATTTGCAACGGTGCCTTTATGAGAAACAGATTGATATTAGAAGCCTCCTATCCTGTTTTCTGTTATGTTCCTGTTACTAATTCACCATTCATGGTATTTGTTGTTCAAACGAAACATTTCCTCCATATTTAGTTGACTTGATCAAGTCATTTCCACTGTGCTGCTCTAAGTTTTCTTTAATAAATTTACTTTACTTGTTTTTCTAATCAGTGTTGAGCTATTGTCTATAAAGCTAGTTTGAATAAATTAAGTCTATAAGTTCCTGACTGTGGATACTTTGAAGGGAATTATCCTGCATATACCACGGCCACTTGAGAAAAAGAAAAGAGAATTAAGACAATTAAAAATACTTTTAGTTTTCCACCAGCTATAACTCTGTTTCCCTGATAATGCCTTAGAGTTTGACTAATATCTGGGACAATCACTACCCATACGATTCTTTCAGGGAGATATTTCTAGTCTGCTCAGCTCATAGAATCTTTTGGCTCAGCGATGAGCCAGAGAACCCACACATGAAGGTACATTTTGTCGATGCAGAACAGCTGACAGACAACATCTACGCCTTAGGTTATTACATTCAGATGTGAGTAACAGCCAGGGCTGGTTTTAGCCTGTTATATTATCAGAATCAGAATCAGAATCAGCATCAGAATTACTTTAATAATTAACTTTAATAGTAACAGGTAAGCAACTTGGGCGGTGGGTAGCCCAGAGGCTAAAGAAGCAGACTAGTGGCCTGCAGTTTGCTAGTAAGAATCACTGGCCAGATCTATAATCTAGTGCCAAGCATCTCATGTATCCGAGATCACTCCTTATGTACATGACACCTTAATGTTAAAAACATTGAGAACACTAATTTGTTCCAATCCAAACACAAGTTAGAGCAGGTCAGGCATTTGTGTGTGATTTTTCCAGAGCAGTGGGACAAATGTGTTCTTTTACTTGCTTTGCCTTGCCCTGTGTGTGTGTGCAATCTGAGCTATCAGAGTTCATAGTTGTCATAGCAACACCCATCCCCCTTGGCATGCTGCGAGAGGCATTCTGTGCAGCGGATGGGTCTACTTTAGAGCTCTGTGTGTTTGTGCCTGAACATGATGAGAAGAGGGAATGGGCAGTGCGTGACTTCTGAGGTGGGCTGTCGGCTGCACAGTCAATTAGATGTGAGAAACGGTACTGGTGTTATCTCTGCAATTTTTTAATTGGCTGAACTTTTTTTTTTTTCTTTTTTACTTGCGCAAGATGCACATTTGCTTGGGTTGAGTCCACCCCTGCTCAGAGCGACTTCTGGCCTTGTTAACAACAATAACAAAACTGACACTCAAGACATCATGCTCAAAAAACAGTATGATATACCAAGGCACACTTGATCAGTTTGCTGTTAATTTACTAAAACAACAGTTTAATGGCTTTCAATTTGGTAAATGACAAGGACCTGTTTATGACTGGAACCACAAATTTTAGGATTTTATTTGGGACTTGTTGGTTTTGAGATTAGACTTGATTTGGGACATAAGGGATTATCAGAGACTGGTTTCTGTTTGACCAGGATACTTTTGATAAGGGATTTGGGAACTGATGCAGGTTTTCATGGCCAAGACTTGCAAAACAATTACTAATTTTCATACTAATCAAATCAATCAGTGCACTGTATGGAAGTACCTGCATTCAGTATGTTTCTCAACTCTTATGTAGCTTTTACCTATAATTTGTCACCCATCTTTATATTAATGTGAAAAGGTAATGGACGTGTAATTTGAAGTTAAAGAAAAAGTGGACACTTGCCTCATGCTGTCCGTTGCAATATAATCATGCAATGTTATCGATAAGTGCAGCTTTAGCACTAACACATAAAGCTGTGAACATTCTGAACCAAATGAGGCTGTAAGAAGCAAGCTGCATTTCCTCCCTTTTTCACAGTGTTGAAAGAAAAGGGCTTCACCTGCTCTATTGCCTCTTAAATACTCTTTATGAACAAATAAATGTGTTAAATCTAGGCCATAAAACACTTAACAGTGGTAAGGTATGAGGGGATTAAACACTGAGCTATTATTCACCACAAAAAAACACCTAAAAAAAAATCTACTTGTTTGCTGGGTGAGACATGGAAAATATAAATGGTAGCGGTGCTGCTGCTCTCACAATAACCCTTATGATCACATGCAAATTAAAAACAAACCTATTTATATTTTGCTGCTGGGACTTTGCTATGGAACTGCACATTTCATTTCTCCCCTCAGGCACGATGGGGAAGTATAGTGAAGTTCTTTTTATTAGACATGGTTATTAGAATATTCATATGAAACTCACCAGTTATTGATATTCATTTGCTACAGACTCTCTTGTTACAAATTCAAAATGTCACAGTGAAATTTAAAACAGCCTGAAAGACATTTTCATTATTTTCTTATTGGGGTGTTGTGGTTCATTGGTTTGTAGATTCTCGCTCCTGGGGGTTGTAGAGCCCACTGATATTTGTTCAAACTCATCTCTCAGATGTTTAATTAAAGTTATTAGGAGCCACAGGTGAATCAGTTCATTAGCAGTGAATTGTGTTGCAGTAACACACAGGACTCTTATTTGTGGAGGATGATGCCTGTTATGCAGCACTAGAAGATAAATGGATTGAGCATCCCTTGGCTATTTATATTTATTCATTTATTTATTGCCTAGTGGTGGAGAGGGTGAACTAGATGATTGCTTAGAGTGCCCATCAACTTTTAAATCAAAGAGGTTACAAATGTGCCTATTTCATTAAGATGAATGGAGTGAGGGACATTAAAACCTTTAATGTAGGTAAATGTTAGCACTAATTATCAGAGCCCTGTGGTACACATATCTTATAAAACATTCAGGGTGAAATGGAGCTACATGCAGGAATCTACAAACATTAGCCTGTAGCACACAAGGAATTTACTTGTTTTACCAAGTTAAGACTATTTTACTAGTTAAGACAAGTGCTGATTTGTGATAAAACTGAAGAGTGATAAAAAGAGTCATAAAGTCAAGTGACTCTTTTTATGACTATAAGTAACACAGCTATGTGTAAAAGTTGCTAACATTAGCCAATAAGCTAATGAGCAACTGGCCTGAATTGATCAAAACTGCATTTTCTTCCGAGTACAACTTTATTTGCAACAAGAAGAATGTTTGACTTTGACTTAGTGAAGTTAGTTTATTTAAAAGTACTGAGAATCTCTGACAAACTGACAATCTGTTCTTTTCATGGTGTGACAATATTAAAATTGTAGTTCAGCCATGGGCAATGTGGGTCAGATACAGATTGTTATTATTTGCCATGATATTGCGAGAAAAAAGCAGTTTGGTCAAAATCTGCCATCTTACCTCATCGTAGATGCTGTCATTGCGCTCAAAGTCTCCTGCCCTCCTGGGCAGCACATGGACATGGACATGCTGTAAGCAAACAAGAGAAGGCAATAGTTTAGATGTGGTGCTCTGTCTAGAGAAACAGGCACTTTTTCACCTGGGAGTTGTCTGACAGACTGATGTGACAGAGACTGAGACTTGTCATTACTTCACAGTACATTGGAGAAGACCGAGCGGAGCGTTACTGCCGTGTCACAAATCACAGGAGGGTGACCGTGCATTTCAACAAGCATGCAACCTGCACACCGCAGAGACTCCTTATTTCTATGCTTTTAAGTATTTAATTGACTTTTTCCAGCCCCCCTTCTGGTGTCAACCCCCCTGCTGTCACAAACCTGGCTGCCTGTGTGGTTAACTTTGATTTACTTCTCTGCATGGATGATATGGTAATGTCCCTAAGAAACTGCTTTATCTGACAGAACACACACTAAGCAAACAGCAAATAGCAAACACTCACTAAAGCAGAAACAACAAACTGTTTTTTCTGATACGCATTTGCACAGTCTCCCAGTACTTATCAGTACATAAAATAAAGCCTTAATATGTGTGGTTATATATTCACTGAGAATTAAGTGGTCAAATTTCATTCTTATGTGTAAATATGTATGTGTAATATGTAAAAGACATAGACATATACAAGTATAAATATTCTATTTCAGTGAGGTGGCAGTGAAACATTCATTTGAAAATAATATTAGGCCTTGACAGAGGAATACTGTTAGTCAAAATTAGACTGTGCTTTTGACAGTTTTGTATAGTACTTGGTATTTCAATGATTGTGTTAAAAAAAAGACTGACCTGCCATGCTAGAAATAATGAATATAGAGTAAACAATTAATAATAATAATGACACCCCCCGATACAACAGCTGAGTGGGCATGATGGTGCATGCGAATGTACAGCCATCAGCAAGTGCACATAATGGATATGACGTGAATAAATTGAATTAAATCCTAAGTATCACTCCCTTCAGTCATCACAAAGTGTCAGTCATCACAATACTCATAGACTCCTGGAAAAGTTTATCTGGTATTAATGGCCCATCCAGCCTCACAAAGCTTTAAAGACTACACTTGGCAAAACTTTGCGCTGTGCAACCTGATAAACTTTACTGGATGAAAGTTGAATGGCGTTATCATAAATAAATGATGTATCTTCTTGTGTGACAAGTTAAAGGATATGCTACAGTACAGGCCAGGTGTCTCACTTTGAAAGAAATAGGTTGGAGTTTAATTGTCCACTCACTGTAGAATTGTTCGATTTTGTTATATTATCATCAGTGCACCCCAATAGACAATAGGGGAATAGATGGTGGTGGTGTTAATCTTTTTTGGTGATGTTTTAAGTGTTTCCCCTTATTTTATTCAAAGGTTTAAGTGTGTAATTTTACCTTCAAATGAACAGTGTGTTGTGAAGGGGTATCAGTGATGTCGGTCCTACTCCGTGCTATATGCATTATACCATATTTTATATGTTTGATTGTTTATATGTTTGACTGATGGTTTAGAGCTGTGTGTTGTGCTGTAAATCCCACTATGTAATCCATGGCCTTGTCCGGGGGTTTGTGTATGTATCATCAAGGGCGTCATAACCTAATTGTGGGGCTTTTATTCATTTTTCATTATTACACTGTGATAAACTGTGGAGGCAGGCTGAATGAATGTTTATAAATGCTACAAACAAGATAGCATGTTTGGAGGCGTCTGCTCTTTTAGTATGCATTTTCCATTTAATGAGGTCATTTACATAATGTCTGCATTATTAAATTTGCCTACATTGAGGAAAACTTCTGAAGCAGAATAAAATAACACAATATGGCAGGAGAGCTATTTATCAAAGAGGCTTTCTAAATGAGTGCTGAGTGAATGAGGCGGTGGCCGCTGGACATGTCACTGCGTGCACGTGTGTCTGCATACCAGAAAATTGAAGGGTGGTATGGTTGTTGTGGGAAATTAGAGTGGCCTGACACTGTGTGTGTGTGAGTGTGTGTGCTTACATACATAGCAAGGGGCACGTTGCATGGGGTATAATCATGTCTACCTCCTTAAAGGAATATTTCACAATTTTACAACCTGTTTAGTTTTGACCATTATCATAGTGGCTGGTAGATCTCCATAAACACTGCAACAAAGAGATAGATCTGCTAATATTCTATGTTTTTCTCATCACTAACAAATCCAATGGAAAGACAGAGTGAACAACAATGAATGTATCACATTACCTAGTATTATGTGTGTATCTGAAGGCTGGTATTGGGCATCTTATTCCCAAGTGCCATTGAGCTCCATTATTGTCCAAAAACTATTAAAAACTCATAATTGAGCCACAGTGTTGCACTGGGGGACATGTTCCTTCATTACCATGAACACACACTGTGATTTATCTTGTTCCATTGCACCGTCCTGCTGTCTGAAAAATGTTTGCTAAAAACTACAGTGCCCCAGTGGAAATTACTAAGGCTTTTTTAAAAATAAAATAAATCTATTTGTGAAAGATATGTGTCTTCACTAGGAGGCAAAGGGCTTAAGGTTGAGAGTTGTTGCTGTCCTCCCTTCTGGGGTCGCCACAGCGGATGATCCGCTTGTAGATTTTGGCGTTTTTTACACTGGATGCCCTTCTTGACGCAACCCTCGCCCATTTTTGGTAGCCGGAACTGGGAGGGAGTCGAACCCGGGTTCCCCAGGCCGATGGCATGCGCAATTATCCACTGCACTACCGGCCGATATTAAGGTTGAGTCATAAAATAAAATAAAATAAATAAATAAATAAAATAAAATAAGTATGGATGTCAGAGACTAATATTATCCACCTTTTGTCAAATCTATTTAAAACTGGATGATGGATGATCGAAAGGTCAAAAGGTCAAGATAATTTGCATATGATGTAAAATGGGTGAAAGGTCACCCATCATGTATGGTCGAGGTTTAGGGTCTGTATTCTCAAGACTGTATCGCAAAACCTTTTCTCAGCAGAGAAGCAAGACAATGCGGAATCTGGTCAATAATCAGGAGGGATCTGGGGGCATCATGGTTTTGCGACGAAGAGTGAGAAAGATATCCCCTGGAGAAGGCATTTTGATGGGAAGTAAAAAACACAGCAACTTTAAAAAGAGAAAATAAGTCAGCAGAAGCAAGCCTAAAGGGAAGAAGTCTGCTCGTACTTTGATTGAAGCAGAAGCTAAAAAATGGCTATTCTACATCAGAAATCAGCCGAGTGCACCCTGGTGGAGCAGGATCTATTTTTGCAGCTTTCTATCGAAGATATGGTCTACACCAAAATTTTACCTCTATCCGCCATCACAGATGGGAACCCCATTGAATTCTTTATCCCTGGAGACGGTAAAAAGTATTTGGATCTGAATGACACTTTCTGAAAGTGAAAATTACCAACAGCAATGGTACAAACCTGGCGAACAATGCGTGGGTGGCACTCATAAACAATCCTCTGAATATCATTTTCAGCCAATGCAACATTACTCTGGGGGATAGGTTAATGCCACAGTCTAGAGCCACGCATCCTTGTAAAGCCATGATTGAAACCTGCTCAACTTTTCTGAAGACATGCAATCAATTTAGTGCTGGATTATTTTACAATGACACGCCCAGGGCTATGGACTCTATAGTGATCAATGATGGACCTAATAGAGGTCTAAAATGAAGAGCAAATTTTTCTGCTAATTCTGGAGAGATTCACCTGCTGCATCCTCTTCACAGGGACATATTTTTCAACGAAAGACTTCTTTTGAACTCAGTAGATTTGAGAATTAAACTGACCCGGGCCAGTAACGCCTTCTGCCATATGGCAGCCTGTGACTTGACTCTCCGTGACACAAGGCGCCTCACTCTTTATAAAAGCAAGTAAAAAGTTCCCCCACTGTCTGTTCAGGTCACACGTTCACTTTACTGAAGGGTAATGCCCTTTTCGCTCATTAACTTCAAAACCTACTCTATTCTAGAATATTTAACCAGGAGAACCTCTTTCTGGGTACCATGCCAAAATATGTGGTTCTAGGGATTGTAAACCATGATGCCTTCACGGGAAGAAGAAACCTGTCATCCTTCAGTTTTGTCCATAACGATGTGGAATATCTGGCCAGGGCCAGACAAGCCCGGCCAAGGCTTTCAAACCCCACTTTAACCAAGGGGTTTCCGTTAGAAAGTTTTTAATCTCAACCCAGGTGAAGACAGCAAAGCCTTGTCCCCTGTGTCCAACAGTAGCATAAGACTGGAGATAAGATTCAGAATTGCCACAAACCACCACTCTCACCATTTACGGCTGTTACGATTCCATTCTATAGGTCAACTCTACGTGACAGGTGCTGATGGATGTTTACTAATAATAAAAAAAAGTCATTTGTTAAGACACATGGCTTACTTTATTGAGAACATGCATAAATGACACAAACCTGGGGATCAGTGGAGGAGGGCAGTATGCCACTTATTTGACTCTTTTGGATTCCCACGTGATTTTCCTCATTACCCTTCAAGCATGCTGTCATTCCTGTACTTTTACCAAGTGCACGCACTTTAACCTGGCTCAGCCAGCTGTTTTACTGTTTATTTATTATCACTGTGTTATTGTCCTGTGTTTTTATGTCTGTTTTTTAAACACCATGAGAAGTGCTACCTCAGTTTTGTTGTTTGCTCGACTTACAATGACAATAAAGAAATTGAATTGAATTGAATATACAGTGGCATGTAAAAGTTTGGGCACCCTGCATAGTTAGTACTTAGTAGCACCCCCCTTGGCAAGTATCACAACTTGTAAATGCTTTTTGTAGCCAGCCAAGAGTCTTTCAGTTCTTGTTTGAGGGATTTTTGCCCATTCCTCCTTACAAAAGTCTTCCGTGAGATTCCTGGGCTATGTTGCACGCACTGCTTTTTTGAGGTCTATCCACAGATTTTCAATGATGTTTAGGTCAGGAGACTGCGAGGGCCATGGCAAAACCTTCATCTTGCGCCTCTTGAGGTAGTCCATCGTGGAGTTTGAGGTGTGTTTAGGATCATTATCCATTGTAGAAGCCATCCTCTTTTCAACTTCAGCTTTTTTACAGATGGTGTTATGTTTGCTTCCAGAATTTGTTGGAATTTAATTGAATCCATTCTTCCCTCAACCCACGAAATGTTCCCTGTGCAATTGGCTGTAACACAACCCCAAAGCATGATTGATCCACCCCCATGCTTAACAGTTGGACAGGTGTTCTTTTCATGAAATTCTGTGCCCTTTTTTCTCCAAACATACCTTTGCTCATTGCGGCCAAAGAGTTCTATTTTAACCTCATCAGTCCACATGACATGTTTCCAAAATGCATCAGGCTTATCTAGATTTTCTTTTGCAAACTTCTGACGCTGAACTTTGTGGTGAGGACGCAGGAGAGGTTTTTGTCTGATGACTCTTCCATAAAGGCCATATTTGTGCAGGTGTTGCTGAACAGTTAAACAGTGTACCACAACTCCAGAGTCTGCCAAATCTTCCTGGTGGTCATTTGCAGTCTAACGGGGGTTCTGACTTGCTTTTCTAGCAATCCTACGAGCAGTTCTCTCTGATATTTTTCTTGGTCCTCCAGACCTTATCTTGACCTCCACTGTTCCTGTTAACTGCCATTTCTTATTTACATTCTGAACTGAGGAAATGGGTACCTGAAAATGCTTTGCTATCTTCTTATAGCCTTCTCCTGCTTCGTGGGTATCATTCAACTTCATTTTCAGAGTGCTAGGCAACTACTTAGAGGAACCCATGGCTGCTGATTGTTGGGACAAGGTTAGAGGAGTCTGGGTATTTATAAAGCTTTGAAATTTGCATCACCTGGCCTTTCCTCACGATGATTGTGAACAAGCCATGACCCTAACAGGCTAATTAAGGTTTGATACCTTGGTCAAAGTTATCTGAGTGCTCAAACCCCCTTCGGGTTCCCATTCTTTTGCAGGGTGCTGCTTTCCCTTTTTCACTCTAAAATTGTACAAAACAAAAATAATACACTGATATTACTTAAAATATTGAAAAGAGTGTTTCATGTTTAACTTTATGCCTTTTGGAGATCATTTCATCTTCCAGTTGCTTAACTGTTCACATTAACTGAAATTTTGACCAGGGGTGCCCAAACCTTTGCATGCCACTGTATATAGGAATAGGCGAGAATGTCTTTCCTTTTTTGAGGCATGGCGTCGCGCAAAGCTTTTAGTAAGGGAGCGTTCCCTTTTAAATGCACTGATATGAAGACTTCTTTTGTTTTGGGTGTATAAATGACGGGTCACTGATGAGAAAGCACACCTGACCTTAACCTGTATTGTTCTGGGCAGGCGAATTTGAGGTCAACAATTAAGTATCCATGGGGATCTTTGCCTGTGTCTTTGAAACTTTCCAAGAAAAAGGGGTTTTGAGAGGGGAAGATTTGATGAGCTAGTATATTCATCTCGTGAGGGTTTTTAAACAACACCAGATAATTCCTGTTCAAATGAATGGTGGAACTGTGTTTACCTTGGTGAAATACATTTTGCATCAGTATCATGATGCTCATATTTCTATGATGTCTGTACTGGGTGAAAATTTTAAACCTTTCAGGGTGATCAGAGGCTTGAAAAATAATATTGCCCAGAATGATCAAATGATTTTGTTCGAGGTGAAACAGGTTTTCATCTTCTAAAGAATCAGGCAGTCCATTGACAAATTTAATCTCTTTATTCATTTTTTGCAGTTCAGCATACATGGATTGAAAAGAAATATAAATCCAAACAATGTTTTCCTGGTTTCCCATCCATCACACAGTTTTCCACTACACGTTTTACAAAATACGTTTTCCTACAACAGCTAGGTCCTACAATCAGACATGAAAAAGGCCTACACACTCTAGGATCAAAATCAATTTCCTCCATAAAGATGAGGTGTGACATTTTTTCTATCATCTATCCTAATAGGATCTTTTGTCATACAGCACTCTCAATTTTTTGAGAAATGTTGAGAATTTTTCAAATGAAACCTCTTTTTCATTGATGTTGTGATGAGGAGCCTCAATCTCGCTGTCTTCAGAGTTGTTCAGGTAAAGCTCCACCAGCTCTCTGGTGCTGTCAAAGTTGACCTGTTCGCAGCATTCCTGGGTCTGGCTAACGCCATTGACACATAGCACTACTTTCTTTTCTTTCACGGTTTGATACGTGCAACTTTTGGGACTGACAACTGCAAATTTCTGAATGCTGTCACCCCCCAACTCGTCCGTCAACTGACCCAAGTAGTTCCCCATTTCCAAGGGAGTCTCTCCATCTTGGCTGTGGATCAGTATTAGAGTGGGTCATCCCTCAATCAGAAGGTCGGGGGTTCGATCCCCAGCTCCTATGGGTCAACATGTCGACGTGTCCTTGGGCAAGACACTGAACCCCAACTTGCTCCTGAAGCATGGCTTCAGTGTGTGAATGAGTATGAAAGAAGTCTCCTCCAAATTACATTCCTCCTGTATGAGTGATGTGTGAATGGGTGAGTGAGGATGTCATGTAAATAGCTTTGAGTAGTTGAAATAAGTAGAAAGGTGCTATACAAATACAGACCATTTACCATTACCATTTATATCAAGCGGCCCGTGTCAGTATAAAGAACATTCTCTTGCGATCGCTTCAAGAGAATGCGGCTCTCGGTGGTGAATGCGGCTATGAAAACATTATCAATTGGGTTGGGGGCCACGATGCCCCTGGGGGGACCCCTGGGGATGAGTAATGAATGAAGTGTTGAAGAGTGTCTTCTATAGGATGAAAATAGTTTTCTACGCTACAGTCTCGAGAGATTTCAGAAACAGGAAAAGAGTCGACGGAATTTTCAACCACATCTACGGTGCTGACCAAGTCTATTGGGAAATGTGGTGGAATGTTGTTCAATTGTTCTACAAGCTTTAAAAGGAAAAAAACCCTAAATTTATCTCTTCATCCTTGTCAAAATGTCACACCTTACAACTTCTCACACAACACCAGAATGGAGGAAGCCTGGGTCTGGCTTACGTTGATGATGTCTTTGAGAAGAACCAACTGCTGTACACTGTAGGTCTCTGTTCTTTCACCTCTCCGACGTCAAGAGGGAGCTTGTATCCTGAGATGCAGCCCAAGGTAAAAAAAAAACAACAAAAAAAGAACCCTTAGCGGAAAAAGCAGTGACCTAACCTTTAACAGATAACTTTAGTAAGGGCTATAATGCAATGCTTTTACTTGTAACAGTGGTGAAATACACTTGTTTGGTAATAGTACTTATGAATCGGATTACTTTTTGTCATTTATTATTGTATTTAAGATGACAATTTATCACAATCAATACTTTCAGGTATTAATAATTAATAATATTACACATGATATAATGTCATTATTAATATTTTGGCCTATTTAAGACACTATGATTAGCACTATGATCATCAGGTCTCATTTGAATCATTCAAGTAGACAGATAACATTGATTCAACATACTGTATGTTTTTTTTCCTGTGTTCACTAAATGAAAATAAAATAACATAAAAACATTTAGTCAACTATCTACAACCCAAGGGCTACAAGGGCATCATGATGCAGTTTTTTAGCGTTCAGTCTGCCTAATCTTTAACCCCATTATAAGAAATGCAACGTGAATAAGAAGAGATAACATTACGTTTTTAAAAAGGTTTCATCAACTTACCAGACTCAATTTGGTCGGTGATGGGGTTACTCGCCGGGCCTTCTATCTGGATGTTATTGCGAGATTTATCCACTGTCTGATCCAAATTCGCTCTTTTAGGCGAGAGATTTGGCTTTTTTCTCCTTAACTGGCTTGAGGATGGATGCAGGAGTTACTTGGATACTCTATGCATGTAAATCCAGTATTCTCCCCTCAGACGGCCTCTGGATCAATGCGAAAATTGAGAGGGTTTCCACATTGGAACCGGTGTGCCGACACATGCACCGAATCCAGTGTTGCCAACTTGCCGACTTTCTCACTAAATCTGGCGACTTTTTTTGTCAAAAGCTACTAGTGACAAATCTAGCGACTTTTTCTGGTGTTATTGGAGACTGACGTGAAAGCACATCGTTCTGCAGTTACTGTGCTCAAGGAGCAGCGGGTGCCACCGTGAGCCCCTCCCCATCTCACAGCACTGACAGGCAGTCAGTCGCACAGCAGTCCCAGCTACAGTCAGAGCAGAGAGGACAGAGGAGACCCACTCCACTCTGCGTCCACACTGCCAATGAATCGCACGTGCACAAAGTTGCTGCTGATTCCTTCCTGGCTTACAGAGCGGGATGTAAATGTAAATGTTTCTTCACTGTCACACTAAAATAAATCATTGCATTTGACTTGCGGCAGAAAATTTTCATGTTGTAGGAGAGGACCAATGTTTGATCAAGTGTGTGAGAAATGTGATAAACCTTTTATTGAACTTAACACTCAACTTTGAGCAACCTCACCGAGTTCCCGCAGGGGGGGAGAACAGTATCTAAGACAAAGGACAATGACGGTGCCAAATTTCCACAGGACCCCCTTTGTCCATGGACTGAAAGGAAGTGACGAGATCACCAAAAGACACTTATCATTAAAATTGACGCCCTGAACCCTGGAAGGACAAGGGGCGCTTTGATCACAGCGTCTCCCCTCCTCACACTCCACACATGATAATCTGTCTTCCTATTCACAATTAACCACGAGATGGTCATCTGTGAGAAATCAGTGCCTGAGGGTGAGACAAATGACGGTCACAAGGTGGCAAAATTCTTGTATGTAATTTTATATGCATTTGGAAGTTTAAAGTTAACCAAAAAGTACTGTTAAATTAATTGGTCAGAAGAATCAGAAAATCAACATGTTTGTCTTTTTAGTAATGTAAATCTCCAGGTTCATGAGGCCAGATGACGAAATAACGAATTTCAGTTTTAAAGATGTTATGTCTGTGTAACAAAACTGCCACCCAAAGGACGTAAGTGCGTACATTGAAAAGTTACATGCAAATGAAAAATTATGCAAATTAAGCAATGGCGTCATTTAGCGACTTTTAGGACAGCCAATAGCTACTTTCCTTACTGATGAGTTGGCGACACCGACTGAATCTGTAAGTCTTTTGATTTGTCGTGTCGCAGTTCCATTAAAAAAAGAAGAGGAGAGGATTATACGGACCGATTTCTTTCACCCAGTTTTAATCTTTTGACCTTTAGGTCATCCATCATCCAATTTTGAATAGATTTGACATAAAGTGGATAATATTACTCTCTGATGTCAAAATATTAACAGATGGACTAACACATTCTTGGATTTGTTGAAAAGGAAAACATATACCATACATTTCTTTAGAAACAGAGCATGAATACACTCCATGCAATAGACCCTTTCTACAAAATAATTAAGTACAAAACATGCACAGATTAACAGATGACAGTTATATAAATAAAGAGAGGCCAAAAGAAACAATAAAAAAAAAAATAGAAAGCAAAAGTGCAGCACCTTTCAGAAATGTCATCTACAGTTCCAGCCATTTCAGATATATTCAGGTATAATCTTTAAAGATGACTTAAGAACATATGCTTGACATGGTTCTAAAAACTAAATCTCCCTAGTTTTTCTCATTGTAGAGGAAATGTGCCTATATAATTTAACTGTTTATGAAATTCTCTAAGCTGTGCAATTGTGATGATGATAGAACCACAACTAGACTGAATTAAATAACAGGAATAAGACTATGGACTATGGACAAAATGATAATTGTGCCTTTTTGAGTTGAAGGTGGGGGAGGAAGCATGTATTTCCTTCACTGCATCTGTGCCCTGAAGCAGGACATTAAAACCCTTGAGTGGGTTTTTTCCAAGACGTTAACAGTGCAGAGTGTGTGTACTGTATATCTGTGAGGCACACCTGTAGTGAGACAGAGAACTACCTCCTCCCTGCCAGCTCTCTCCACCCGAACAGCTGCTGTAAATAACAATGTGCTATTGGCTGATAAAAAGAAGCATTTGACTTCATTTCCAGATAAATACATGGCCATATTGAGTGATATTACACAAATGTTGAAGGGTTTCACTTCAAAATGCTATGAATCCATTTTTGCAACAATATTGCCACCAAATATTTAACAGCCAATATTTGAAAACATAAATCATCCTGTCCTTGATAATAGAATAAAATAAACATTCAGTCTATAAAAGGAACAATTTCATTAAAAAACATTTTAGGATGAGTCACTACTTTGATCTTTAAAAACACACTCCACAAATCTTAAAAACTCACTGTTTATGTTGACTCAGCTGTGAAATGAACAAAAACATACAGTCTACTTTGAAGTTCATTCAGAAGAGAGAAATTATTCTATTATTCAACATGTTTTCATTTTATGTAAGCTTTGAATGTTTAAACTATTTATATCTACTGTCCTACACAATTTGGGTCTGTTAAATGTTTCCTTGAACAAATCTACTGTCACACAGAAAGAAAATAATTTCAGATGTGTTCTGTTTAAAACAAACCTTGAAAAACTAGATGATTAATATGAATAATAAATTCCACATTAATGAACCAAAAACTACTAACCATAAAATGTAGGTTTAGAAAAATAGCACAGGTTAAAAAAAACAAGATGGCTCAAGATGGCACCATGAATGGCGGCCCTGTCTTGAAGTCCTTCTCAATTCTATCATAGAATAATAACTTTTGCCCATTAGATCATTTGTAGACATTTGGTCAATGTGTGACACATGAACCTACACCATCAGGTTAACAAAACCAGAGCTCCCCCACTGCTCTCTATCTTGCTCTGATCTCTCATCTGGACTGTGGAGAGTCCAGCTCTCCTCCCAGAGCTCTCTCACACCCCTGAGAGCCTCTGCCTCTGGATCCGTGAGGTTCCTGCTCAGCTCTCCCAATTCTCCTCTGGACCTCTGAGAGTCTAGCTCTGCTGGAGACCAGTTCAGTGCTGCACCTCACACCTGAGAGTCCATTTACAAGCCTGCAGCTTACTCCTGCAGCTCCAGCCTCAGTGTGGCCTGTACCAGAGCAGACCACCTTTTTCATGGCAGCGACACAAAGCCCTGTCTGAACCAAGTTTATCAGTGCCAGCAGGCATGACCCAAAGTCTGCCAGCTGATCTTCAGAGCAACAGGAGTACACCAACAAGTTCGCACTGAGCTGGTAACTAGCAAGGAACAAAGGAGCAACCGGATTCCTCCAGCCTGCAACCACTCAGCAAGGACAAAGGACCACAACCCTTCTTCCAGCCTGGATCATTAACAGGCTAAGACAGCAGCACACTGAAGACATATATAGCATACCATTTACTGTGTACATGTGTTGGTTTTGATTTGATTTAATTAGGGCCCGAGCACCAAGCAGTGCGAGGACCCTATTGAAATTCGTGGGTGCAAAACATGCAAGGGAGGAAACATGCCAGTACCCAAGAACCAAGAGGTGTACGGACCCCATACACCCCGAGCACGAAGGGGATGAAAAAATATGTGGAATGCAAAAAAACAGGCAACCAGGGGGCCAAAAACATAGTTGAAACTGAAGGAATTATTAGGGCCCGAGCACCAAGCGGTGCCAGGACCCTATTGAAATGCGAGCATGAAAAACGTGCAAGGGAGGAAACGTGCCAGTACCCAAGAACCACGAGGTGTACAGACCCCATAGGCCCAGAGCACGAAGGGGATGAAAAAATACATGAAATGCAAAAAAAACAGGCGACCAGGGGGCCAAAAACATAGTTGAAATGCAAGGAATTATTATTCTTCTTTTCCTTGTTTTTCTCCACAATGAATTGCATTTTTGGGGGCCCGAACATGCACGAAAACTCACAAAAATTTGCACACGCATCAGTCGTGGTGAAAAATTACGTATTTTAAAGGTTTCGCAAATGGGTGTGGCAAAATGGCTGACATGTTTAATGAGAGTCCCGCCCTGAAGACGTCTACATGTCAATATTCATTCACAGTCATAGCGCCAACTGGTGGCGACAGGAAATGCTATGCTTTACATTATGATGGCTCAAGACCAGCCAGTTGATCAGATTCACTTCAAATTTGTTCAGGAAAGCCTCAAGATGTTGATGTTGGTCTGTAGTGAAAACTGTGAATCTCTGTCAAAAGCAGTTGCCATGACGACACGGCGAATTTCGATAATACATTTTCCTTCGCCATGAGCATTTAAAGTGCTGTAACTCCACTGTACAAGGTCATATCTTCACCAAATCACTGTCCGGCTCTGAACATATATATATGCCAATTTTGAACCATAGTCATAGCGCCACCAAGTGGCGAGAGGAAGTGCATGTTTTATTCTCGGACATCTCTCTCTCTCAGCAGGTTAATCACAGCCATCTCAAATTTGATCAGTGGAGAGAAGAGGGTCTGCTGAACACGTACATGTAGAGCTACACTCATTGCGCCACCTGGTGGAAACAGGAAGTCAAACCTCCGTGCCAATAATCATTTGATTTGCATGAAATTTTCAGTGTAGTCAACACTTCATATACTGGAATACAGGACGTCATTATATGTAACTAATGCACTGTCCAAAATACATGAAAATTCTGAGCCGCGTGGAAGGGTCGAAGTCCACGGGATCCACGGGGTCAACGGGACGAACCCGCCGCACACCCCGACGTGCACGGAGGTGCGAGGGCCCTCCAACGCTGCTTGCAGCTTTAATTATTTTTATTTCTTGCTCTTGTTCTTGTTAGGGCCCGAGCACCAAGCGGTGCGAGGACCCTATTGAAATGCGAGCACGAAAAACGTGCAAGGTAGGAAACGTGCCAGTACCCAAGAACCAAGAGGTGTACGGACCCCATACTCCCCAAGCACGAAGGGGATGAAAAAATGCATCAAATGCAAAAAAAAACAGGCGACCAGGGGGCCAAAAACATATTTGAAATGCAAGGAATTCTTCTTCTTCTTCTTCTCCTTCTTTTCCCAAATGAATTGCATTTTTGGGGGCCTAAACATGCACGAAAACTCATGAAACTTTGCAGAAAATTCAGTCATGGTAAAAAATTACGTATTTCATAGGTTTGGCAAATGGGCGGCGTGGCAAAATGGCTCTATAGCGCCACCAAAACTCAGCCCCGGAACTGCGTTTTATGTACATGTACGAAATTTGGTGGGTTCATGTATCTCTTCAAGACGTACAAAAAAGTCTCTTGGAGGGATGACCTCAACCCAATATTGGATTTCTCACACATTTTTGACGATTTACATGGGACGTAAATGAACGAACTAGTCCGAGGGGGTTGAAGCGATCAACTTCAAACTTGGTCAGCTGGTAGAAAAGGCATCAACGATGAAAAGTTATTGAAGGTCTCTACAAAACTTTAACGGTTTGGGCGTGGCGAGCTGTCAAAGTTCAGTGTCTCGCCATGACTCGCAGTCAAACAGGAAGTTGTTAATAACTTGACTGTACATGATCCAATCACATGGAGGTAGGTTTCATAATATAAATCTCTTGAAACTGATCCGCCAATGGACAGGGTTGGGTCATATTACTTAGACAAGTTGTCTGTTACTCAATAAAAAAAAATCATGCTGCCACAAATTGTTGAGTTACCTAAACACCCCCCCCCCCCCCCCTTTTTTTTTTCTTTAAACATCTCAAAACACTTTCAGTGCAAATAAAAAGGAATAAAACTCCATTATTCATAAATGTAAGTCACCATTAATGGAACATGAGAGGAGTAACTTACTTTGATATATAATAGAATATTTTCAGCGTTTAGAATTGGTCAAATCAAATGATGCTTACAAAAACATGCTGGCATAAAAGTATACTAAATTTTTTTCATAATTTTACATTTGCCATTTTTTAAAGTCTTAATCAAACATGTAATCCAGCAATCCTTTACAGTGTAACTATAATCTAATTAATCAGCCCAGATTAGATTTGAAAAAGTGTGTAGTTACTTATTTTTTGTAATCTTAATAATAATAATAATAATAAATTTTATTTATAGGCGCCTTTCACGGCACTCAAGGACACCGTACAACACACAGTTAAAAACAAACAGTGAAAAAGCAAGTTAAAAAGTCAAAAAATTAAAAAAAAAACAAGGGGTGGGAGATCTGCAGAGTGATGTTACAGTGAGTAGGCTTGTTTAAACAGGTGGGTTTTGAGGTGAGATTTGAAGATGGTCAAAGTCAAATCTTATTATATAAGCCTGATTACTTGTAATCTGTTACTACCCAACCCTGACAGTGGTGGAAGACGTGATTCTTGAACTGATAGATGATGAGGTCAGTCCTGACAGCATTTCAGAGCAAGGTATGTTTCATTATAAAATCTATTGTAATCAATGCTTAGGTTTTTTCTGCTTCACAACTATCGTCAAGGTGAGACCCCTTCATGTCCCTCACTGTCTGACTACTGTCACAAAGTAGATGAACAAAAATAACATTTAAACAAAAGACAGGCATTAAATTGCAAGAACATTTTGAAAAATTTGGGTTTGGTTGTGATTTTCCCATGCTTGTTACTAGGGCTAGGTGATATATTAAGTATATTCGTCATAATTGAGTATGAATTAATGTGTTAATTAATGCAGTATTTGGGAATTTACAGTTTGTTATTTTAGAGAAAATGTGTATATCGAGATATATGACAGCAGATTCCGGACTCTTCCGGACTCTGATCCATCCTCATCCTCCTCGACCTGACTGCAGCTTTTGATACCATCTCCCATTCCATCCTTCTCCATAGACTGGCTTCCATTGGCTTATCTGGCACCCCACTTCACTGGTTCATATCATATCTGTCTAGCTGTTCCCAGTTCATTCAGTTAAAAACATTTTCATCCCAGCCATCTCCCATCTCTTCCGGTGTTCCCCAGGGTTCTGTCCATGGACCTATACTTTTCATCATCTATCTCCTCCCCCTTGGCCACATTTTCCGTAAATATAACATTCACTTTCATTGCTATGCAGACGACACCCAGCTCTACCTTTCCACCAAACCCACCTCCTCCCTACCTCCCACCTCCCTCTGTGACTACCTGCAAGAAATCAACTCCTGGTTCTCCTCCAACTTTCTCAAACTTAACAGTGACAAAACCGAGGTTCTCCTCATTGGTACCAAATCCACCCTCACAAGAGCTAACAGTTTCACCTTCACCATCGCCAACTCCTCTGTCTCCTCCTCCCCTCAAGTAAAAAATCTGGGTGTCGTTCTTGACGGCACTCTGTCTTTTCAAACCCACATCAATAATGTCACCCGGTCAGCATACTTCCACCTACGCAACATTAATCGCCTCCGTCCTTCCCTCACCCCCGCCAGCACCGCCATCCTGGTCCACTCTCTGGTCACCTCCCGTCTGGATTATTGCAACTCACTTCTCTCTGGTCTCCCCCTCAAGTCCCTCCATAAACTGCAACTGGTTCAGAATGCTGCAGCCCGGATCATCACCAGGACCCCTTCTATCAGTCACATCACCCCTGTTCTCCAACAGCTTCACTGGCTCCCGGTCACATACCGCATTTCATATAAAATCCTCCTCCTAACCTTCAAAGCCCTCCATAACCTCACCCCTCCATACCTGACTGAACTCCTCCACATAAACACACCCAGCCGGACTCTCAGATCATCATCCTCCATCAACCTCACGATCCCTCCTGCCCGTATGACCACCATGGGGTCCAGAGCCTTCAGCCGCTCTGCCCCCCGCCATACTTGTTACTCAGGTTCACAGTTTGCAATGTCAAAAATGTTGACATTCAGTAATTTTATTTATCATCACTATCACAAATCAGTTCAACTAGTGGCTGTGCCGAATAGCACATTTCTACGAGGTCACACTTGTGTTTTTTCTTGTTTTTTAAAGATTTTTCTCCTTTACATCATTCAACATCATCCTCCCTCACGGATACCCTCACATCACTTTCTTCAAGTGACCGTGACTTCACCAGTCAAAAAGAACGGGGCATTCCAACAGGCAGAAATATATCCAGCTTTGAAGTCATGAACAGGTCTACCACAGAGGTTTCTGAGTCAGAGGCTGCAAAAGAGGTACTTGAGAGCAGTAGATGTCACTTACAATTTTGAATAAACATCATCAATCAAGGGTCAAACTAAATGGAGATTCTCACCAGAGTATAAGGATATTGAGAATCATAAACGTTAGATTGCAAAAGTTGAGGAAACTTCATTAAGTGAGGATGTTAAATTGAACCCAGGGTTTGGATGTTACATAGCTCTATATTGTGTAACTTTTCTTTCCATATATATGTATGTTATTCACATACATTAAATACTAATTTCTTTTCTGCGAGGTTAGTAGTGTAGTTGGTTGATAGGTAGTAGTTGAAACTAGAGCTGAACAACAAATCAAAATTGCAGTGTGGCCTACTCCAATTGTCAAATAGTAGGATAGCAATATTTGTTAACGGAGAAATGTGTGGCAAAATATAATTTTAAATTGAATATGGTTATACCGCAGACAGGTTTTGGCCTACACATCATATTCTACAGACTCAAGAAAACATTCTTATTTGGTGCAGATCCCCACAAAAATTAGAATCATGTTTGCTTTTTAATTAAAATCAGAATGATCCATCCATCCATTTTCTATACCGCTTATCCGTCAGGGTCGCGGGGGGAGCTGGAGCCTATCCCAGCTGACTTCGGGCGAGAGGCGGGGTACACCCTGGACTGGTCGCCAGCCAATCGCAGGGCCACATACAGAAACAGAGACAGACAGACAACCTCACACTCACACCTACGGGCAATTTAGAGTTACCAATTAACCTAATGTGCATGTCTTTGGATTGTGGGAGGAAGCCGGAGTACCCGGAGAGAACCCACGCTAGCATGGGGAGAACATGCAAACTCCACACAGAAACACCCTGGGTTCAAACCGGGATTCGAACCCCGGACCTTCTTGCTGTGAGGCAACAGTGCTAACCACAGCACCACCATGCTGCCCAAAATCAGAATGATGTAAAAAAAAAAAAAAGAAATAAATATAACATATCGCAATTGCAACATCAGTCAAAACAATCACAATTTGATACATTTTTTAAAATTGTTCATTCCTAGTTGAATCCAGACTATATTGTTTTGTCTTTTAACCTGACCAGTTGTCAAAGAAATGTTATGCACTTGCTGCTTTACCTGTCTTTTGTTTTGCAGCACTGCTGTGTTTTTTGTGACTTTCCTTTGATGCATTGAATAACTTTTACCCTTACTCTGAAGAGAAAATTCATGGTATATTGTTCAAATGATTTTATCCTGGAAGACTGAATTATAAACTGAAAACGTTTTTGTCTTATATGAGTAGATGGTAAAAAATGCCTTGCTCAGGAAACCTGGAGGTGACAAGTTGAAGAGTACAAGTCACAAAATTTGCTGAACCCCCGCACCCGGAGACAGCTTGTCAACATATTGGCTAGCCATATGACTGAGAATCATGGGTAAGCATTTCTTATATAAATTGTTCATTTTAAACCATTTCAGACTGAAAGGCTTTATATTAAGAAAGAAAGAATGTAATGAATTTTCAAAATGCATGGCATTGAATTAACATAGCTGGGACCCTACAGTCATTAGTGGGGCACTTGCATTGTCTGTTTTTGTATTTTAAGAGTATGATCACGACCTGTTCTATATGAGAAGTATTATACAATAACTTCTGTTGGGTTTTGGTGCTCTATAGATAAAATTGACTTGAAATTAATGATTGTCTTTGCTCTAAAGGAGGATGCCTTCCCATAAGCACAAGGAGAAGTATGCCCTGGGAATTATTGCACTCTTTCCTTCACTGAAGGATCCTTTTTCTCCAAAGGGCTATGTAAGTTTTAAAAAAGGATTACTTCCTGAAAACACCAGCTTTACAGACTAGAGCTTTGGGATTTTAGTTAACATGATTGATGCACCATAGGTACATACTTAAACAGTGGTGAAATTTCAACATTTTTATATTTAGTCAAAGTTCTTGATACTGACCTAAAATGCCACACCTTAGTACCACTAAATAATTGAAACTGTGGAGTATGCTACAAAGTTCACCTTGGCCATGAAGATGCAAAATACAGTCACATCAATGAAAATGTTTTGAATGAATTGGGTTAATAGGATATTACACATGAATTAGAGAACGGCAAACCTATAACTTAAGTAACTGTCCTTTATTTTCACAGTGCAGTAACTGCACTTTCTATAAGATCAATGGGTGATGGACCTTTGTAATGATTTTTTAAATAACTTATAACAGGAGCATTTCTATGATGGGGAAAAAGGCACTGGATATTTAGCATGGCGCCTCAAGACCATGTCCAGGAATACAGAAAAACGGCCAGCCAAGGCAGCAACCGTGGCTCAAGCACCAGGACCAAAGCGCCGGAGATTAACAGCCACATTGCCTGAGCAGCTTGATGGAGATGCCTGCAGGGAAGCTATTTCGTTTCTTGTTCACTCTCCTGATGAAGCAAGTGTGTGTCAGAAGATGGAGATGACCTTGCAACATCGCCAGGACCTAGTGCATGATCCGCAGAGAACCATAGATGTCTTTAAAACATTCCCACGATTTTTAGATGTCAAAGGACTGGTGAGTTGTACATTTCTTTTTTTTAACTCCATTGTTTTGTTTGGTGTAAGCAATGAACAATACACTGACCATTGGCTTGACGTATTTGCATGCCTGTATGATCAACAGCTGAATCAAGACTTCCTGCTGCTGTTTGGAGCTGAAACAGCCTCCAAGATGCTTGAGAAGTGGGACACAGCATTCAAGCCCAAAGTTATCAAAGAGGCCAAACACCTGACTCAGTCAACTGAGCTGTGCCGACTTCTGAAAGCTGCTGAGAAACTCACAGAGAATGATGACACCAGTAAATTACACGACATGCTTGGTTTATATTCCAAACAGCTAGTTCTATTTGCTTTGTGCTTTCTAAGTAGATCCTAATGATGTGTTTTGCCCCATTTTCCTCCTGATAGACTGGGACAGTGACATGGCTTCTCTGCTGCTCCTTCTCCATCTCTTGCCACCCACAGCTGGATGGAAGAGGGCCAAGATAAGTTCCAGTAATGCAGTGGACAAAATGGTACACTTTCACAAGGTATGTTTGTCTCATCTGTTCAAATCCAACAAGCCAGTTTTTCAGTTACATTATCTCAATTACAAACAACTTGCAAAGGCATGTGGTTCCCCTGGAGATGTATGTTTGCAAAAAGAGAGAGGACTAATCTAACTAATTTAAGATGCTCATGTTATTACTGTCGTTCTTCTGTTTTTAGTCATGCTGCAGCATCGACGAACACCTGCGAGGAAGAGAGGGTAAACAGCCATATATCCTTGCCACTGGCCAAACCCAGAACAGGATTGACACTTTCTACATCGTTGTGGACAAACAGCTCATCCCCTGCCAAGCTGCCAGCTCGTTGGGTGCTTTTGATGAACTATTTAAATCCCACTACGTGTTCAACCTATCTTATGATGAGTCCCTGGTCCAGTTCTACACTTTTGTGCAGACAACAATCTATAACATTGATGTTACCACGACAGACGAGTCTCCAAGAGTTCGTGAGTTACGTGCAAAACTCATCAACTAAAACACTGAAAAAATGTTTAAGTGTTTAATTTGTCAAGCTGTGCATGTTCTCTGCCAGTCCTTGATAACTCATCTAAGAATTGATCACAGTTTCTATCCTAGCACCAGGTTTAAGTTGGTTTGTTCACAAGATCGTTGTAGGCGTCAGTTTTCAACATATTCAGGTCTCAAAAAACATCTACTTAGTGCTCATGAGAAGGATTCTTGTCAAAGTTGTGATGCAGCATTTCAAGCTAATTTTCACAGTCTCCAAGTTGCTGGAACAAGTGTAGTGCAGAACCCAGAGGCTCAGTGTTTAGAGGACAATGGATCAGGTCAAAGAAGCAAAGTAAATACAAAAAATATTTGCACTTCAGTTATTGCAAAACTCCAAGGAAGTGGTATGGCAAATTGTGCTGTTTCAGCAATTGTTAGCGATTTAGAAGAACTTGCTACTGGACTGCACTCCCAAGTTAAGCATGAAATACTGTCTGCTGTGCCTAAAAATGATCCTGTAAGAGCTACATTGGAAAAAGGTCTTGACAATTTTGAAAACCCATTTGTTAGCTTTAACACTGAAACTAAAAGAATGAAATATTTCAGAAATGGGGGGTTGTGGAGCCAGTAGGAAAAATCTTAGGAGTTCGATTTGATACGAGGCGAAATAAACAAACAGGTACTTACGATCAAGTCCCAGTGAACAACACTTTTGTTTACATTCCAATTTTGGAAACAATAAAATTCATGTGTCGCAATTCGGATATTTGCAAACTGCTTGGGGAATCTTGTATATCAAGAACTGACAGATACGAAGACACATCCATTGTTCTCTAAACAACAGACTTCTTTACAAATTCAGTTGTACTATGATGACTTTGAAACTGCTAACCCACTAGGTTCAAAACGCAGTGTTCACAAAATAGGTGCCACCAAAGTTTAACTCTGCTGTGATGAATATTCATTTGGTTGCACTGTTTCACTCTGAAGATGTGAAAAAATATGGTTTTGATCCTATTCTACAGCCACTGATTAATGACATCAAAACACTTGAGAGTCGTGGCCTTTATTTGCCGTTCTCCACTGAAAAAGTCCGTGGCACTATGTGTCAGATAACTGAGGACAACTTGGGCATGCATGCAATTCTGGGTTTTACAGAGTCTTTTAGTGGACGTTATTTCTGTCGTTTGTGTTTGATTGAAAAAGATGATGCCCAGAATGTTTACAGTGAGGATGACCCCAAAATAATCTTGCGTGGAAAAGAGCTATTTGAAATGCACTGCAATGAGCTGCAGTCTGACCCACAGAAGTTATCCGTGTTTGGTTTAAAAAAGAACTCGACTCTTAATAGCCTACAGTTCTTTCATGTTTGTCACAATTTTTCTTTGGACATTATGCATGACATTCTTGAAGGGGTGGCTCAGTCTGAGCTAAAGTTACTGTTTGAGTATCTGTCAGAAAATGTTTTGTCAAAACCTGATCTGTTGTCTAGAATCTATGCCTTTGACTATGGGTATATAGAGCGCAAAAATCCTCCTACAAGGATTAACTTGGACAGTAGTGGCAATAATATAGGACTCAATTCCATTCAGACTCTTTGTCTTGTAAGAAAGTTCCTTTGCTTTTTGGAAACATTGTGCCAGAAGGAAACCAAAACTGGATTTTGCTGCTGCTTTTACTGCAGATAATTAACATCACCACGTGTTACACTAGGCATGACTGTATATTTAAAGCATTTAATAATGGAACACCATGACCTGTTCAAACAGCTGTATCCAGATAGAAACCTGATCCCAAAACATCACTTTATGATTCACTACCCGGCTTGTATAAGAAAAATTGGACCTCTAATACATATGTGGAGCATGAGATTCGAGGCAAAGCACAGATTTTCAAAAACACTCTTAAAAACTTCAAGAACATCACTAAATTTCTTGCAAAAAAACATCAGATGTCCATAGCATATCATTGGGAGACATCTTCAAACCATATCGAGTATGGACCCTTGAAATCATTTAATGTGGACAATGAGGACAATAGTGGCATGTTTGCCTGCATGTTGAGTCTGTACCGCAAGACATCTGCTCTACTAACTGGGTAACTATCAGTGGGACAGAGTACAGGACAGGACTAATTATTTGCAGTGAGACTGAACATGAAATGCCTGTGTTTTGCAGAATAAAAAAGATACTTGTTGTCAACAGTGTTATCCACTTCCTGGTGAACAAGGTTGTCGATCATTTCAGTGAGCATTTTCATGCTTACCAAGTATTTGAAAATGATGAGAAAGATGTTATCAAAACAGACAGTCTAGAAATATATAAGCCTTTTGACTTCCAAAGTGCTTATGGTGGAGATGAGAGCCTCTATATTGTACCATTATTTTCTTTGTAAATGTGCACATAGAGTTAAGTTGTGCCCAATCCCAATGGTACTGGGAATTTTTTTTTGTCATGAATTAAAAAAATAATTAAATAATACCTTTGTTGTGTAATGATTAACACTTAAGCTTCTGTAAGCACAGATGATTTACAGCATGATAGTGTTCATAACTGTTTTTCTGTAGCCTTGCAGGTGACTAGAAGCATTTTCAGATTTTTTTTTTTTATAACTTAAATTTTTATTAAGTTTTCACATACATGTAACAATACAGCAAACAAGGAACAAATTAGAGTAACAATAATAATAACACTAACACAATATCTGGAGATGTTCTACTGTTCAGTCTACTGTTCCATTTAGCATTTGCTCAGTTGGTGTCATGTCTCATATAAATGTTCCATTTTTCCCAGTTCTTTTCAAATACGTTCTCTTTGAGTCTCAACAGGTATGTCAATTTTTCCATAACAAGGATTTCCTGGACAATTTCCAACCACTGTTCCTGTTTTGGAGTATTTACATTGAGCCAGTTTCTTGTGACAGCTTTCTTGCTTGCTGCGAGTAATACTTTAGTCAAGTACAGATCTTCTTTCATTACAACCTTCTCAATATTCCCGAGATACATCACTAGACAAGTATTTGGGATTTCATATCCCAAGACATTTTTTTACAACTGAGTTAACATTTTGCCAGTATATCCTCATTTTGGTACAGCCCCAGAAGATGGGGCTTTTCCAGCAGAACTCCCTCCACATTAATGAATTTGTTGATGTACATTGTGTCTCACACATGTGGTACCACTCCTCCTCTTGTATGTGGATTTTTAGTTCTGCTTCCCATTTTGCTTTTATATAAAGTGTTGATTCCCCCCTGCTCTCACCCAAAGCTCGGTAGAAAGCAGAAATAGGCCGAGACCCTTTCTGTTTGTATGAATCCATAATAACTCCAATCACCACATTTATAGTTTCATTTGACCTTATCTCTTTTGTGAAGTAATCTCTCAACTGCATGTATCTAAAGAAGTCCTTGTTTTCGAGGCCGTACTTTGTCTTTAAATCTTGGAAGCTGAGACTGTACACATTGCTGTCGCACCTTTTAGTGCCCATTCTTTGAATACTGGGTCATACGTCCCTGGCTTAAACCTTGAATCATACGCGAACCACCTCAGAGTGCCTATATCTCTTTTAAGTTTGTATTTTCTTATTACAGCGCTCCATATTTCTAGTGTAAATGCTACTATTGGGCATAGCATGTTTCAAAGCACCTACCAACTGTTTATCCCCCACCAATATCTGGGTTTGATAGCCCCGTACTTCCCTTTCCATTTCTTTCCATTTAGATTCGTAGCCAGGTCTACACCAACAGACCAGATATCTAAGTTGAGCTGCATAAAAATATTCTGTAAGGTTAGGCAAAGCCATCCCACCCTTGCTTTTAGGTAGTAGAAGTGTCGTATATTTTATTCTTGGTTTTTTACTATTCCAAATGAATCTAGAAATCATCCTATCCCAAGCAATGAATTTATTTTGGGGAATATTAATTGGAAGAGCTTGAAATAAATATAACAGTTTAGGCAGAATATTCATTTTGACTATCTGTATTCTAGCACTGAAGCCTAACGGAAGGGTAGTCCACCTGTCAATATCTTTTTGAATACTTTTTTCAATTTCACTATAATTGTTTTCAAACATGTCGGGAAGTGTTTTACTCAGAGTTACACCAAGGTACTTCATTGTTTTAGAATTCCATTTCAAATTATATGCATCTCTTATTGGTCGGGATGGAGAGTAATTTAATGAGAGAATTTGTGTTTTTGATATATTCAGTTTGTACCCTGAGTAGTGTTCATACGTTTCCAGAAGAGACATTAGGTGTGGGAAACATATATCTGGTTGTTCAAGAAAGATAATAACATCATCCGCAAAAAGGCCAATAATATGTTCTGTCCCCCCTACATTGACACCCTGCAGGTCCTCACTCTGCCTTATTGCCTGTGCTAGGGGCTCGACATATAAAGCAAAAAGCGTGGGAGACAGACAGCAACCCTGTCTTGTCCCCCTCTTCAACTGGATCGTATTGGACAGGCTTCCGTTTACCCTGATCTTAGCTGTGGGTTCTTGATATATAGTTTTAATACACTGGATTACCTTTTCATTGAAGCCATATCTCTTTAGTACCTCATACAAGAATAACCAACTAACACTATCAAATGCCTTTTCGGCGTCCAAACTAACCATAATCGTACTTGTACCACTTTTCTGAGCGTTGTCTAAAATATGGAGGGTTCTTCTAATATTATCATGTGTTTGGCGTCCTTTAATAAAACCAGTTTGATCCTCATCGATCAAATCTGGTATGAGGGCCTCAAGTCTTTTGCAAATAATTGATGTAAATAGTTTGTAGTCTACATTTAAAAGTGAAATCGGCCTATAGTTTTTGCAGTCTTCTTTATCTTTGCCTTCCTTGGGTAGAACAGTAATAATTGCTTCCTTCCACGTTGGTGGGGCCCCACCCTCGTTAAGAGTCCAGTTGAAGCAAGACAGAAGCAAAAGTGTTAGCTCCTTCTGAAAGGCCTTATACCATTCCGACGGATACCCGTCGCTACCTGGTAATTTACTAGACTTTAACCTATTGATTGCAGCTTCTATCTCTTTAGCTGTAAATTGTGACATGATGGTGTCATTCTGCGTCTCACCAATAGATGGCAGATCAAGTGTGTCAAGAAAATTTCTTATTGTTTTTTCATCAGCTGATAATGGTTTAGAGTAGAGTTTCTTGTAGTATTCTTCAAATATTCTTTCTATTTCATCTGGTTCGTGTGATAGTTGGTTAGTTTGAGGGTTCCTTATTTTATGAATTGTGTTAATGGCCTGCTGTTTCCGCAGGCGTCTAACTAAGAGTCTTGTTGCTTTTGGTCCTGCCTCATAGTAGGTCTGCTTTTCAAATCTTGCCCTCTTTTCTATATCTGTCCTGAGTATCTCATTTATCTCTTCCCTTGCCTTCTTTATTTGTTGTAGTACAGACTGACTTCCTGTATCTTTATGTTTCTGCTCCAGTTCCCGTAGTTTTTCTACTTTGTGTTTATATGTAGCTAGCCGAGCCTTTTTTTGTGATGTCGTCAAAGCGATTAGTTAGTCCCCCGAATAACTGCCTTCATACCGTCCCACAGTATTGCAGGGTTTACTTCCCCATTATTGTTCTCTTCTATATACCTTTTAATTTCTTCCCTTATCTGTTGCACATTTGCCTTATTGTTCAAGATACCCACATTTAGCCTCCATACAGTATTTATTTTCCTATTATTCAAGTGTATTGTCAAGCTGATCCCACTGTGATCTGATATATCTGCCGCCCCAATTTTACACTCTGTGACCCTGTGAATTTGACTTGTATCAATTAAAAAATAGTCGATTCTTGAGTAGACAGAGTGAGGTACTGAATAGTGTGTATAGTCCCTTTCTAGGGGGTGAAGTTCTCTCCACACATCGATTAGTCCCATTTCCCGGACTGATGCTTTAATAAACTTGGTTAGATGCTTCTTGCTTCTTTTTGGGCTTGTTGTATCCAGGTTATGGTTCATGACCACATTATAGTCCCCTCCACATATCAAAATACCTTCAGTTTCTATAGCAATAGTGTCAAACAGAGTTTTGAAAAAACATTTAGTACTCTCTGGGGGGGCGTATACGTTGATCATTGTCACCATTTTGTTTTCTAGTTTTCCTTTAATCAATACAAATCTCCCTTCATTGTCCCTAACTTCTTTAAGACATTCAAATTGAACTGCATTTGTGATAAGGATAGCCACTCCCCTCTTCTGGCTAGGTTTGTAGGAACTGTAAAATGTATTCCTAAAACCAAAGCGTTTTAGCTTTTCATGTTCTTGTTGAGGCAGGTGGGTTTCTTGTAGGAATAGTACTTGAGCCTTTTCTTTTTTCAATTTAGCTAGGACCTTGCTCCTCTTAACTGGGTTATTCATCCCATTTACATTAAGTGACACCAGTTTTATATGATTATATGGCATTTAAATGATTCAGTTCCGTGTTACAATCTTTAACCTCCAGACAACTTAAAACTGCACAGACCTGAACATCTGGACACTGCGCGCTAAGAAAAAACAGTTAACTCCCAAGTTAGGGTGATTCTTCTCCACCCTGAGTCCCCGTTGGTAGGCAAAGGGGAAATCCTCCTCCAGGAGGGCCCCTCACTAGAGGTGAAACACGCCATTTCACACATCCTAGTAGTCCAACAGCATTTTCAGATTTGGTGAAAACATGTATACTTTTATTATGTTGATAAACACTTATACTATACAGTTGGTAGGTGCTTCTCTGTACTAGAGCAGCATTACTTTGCAGCTTTCCTCAGTTGCATTGTGTCCTTGACATTAAGTTGCAGTGTCTTTCCTCTTTTATTGGTGTTGCCTGAGTACACACTCTGCAGATGTTAAGGACATGGTTCACTGTTAGTTCCTTTGCGGCATCAGTCAGGCTTTGGGTGAGCACCTTCCTAGGCTGTATGTCCAGTCGATAATTAGTCAATCATCTAGTGCTTGAATATTATGCTCACTCAAACAGAATGTCCTTCATGCAAAGCTGCATGCTCACCTCCCTTCAACTGCCCTGATGGATAGGTGTAAAGCTATGGTGTACAGGTAGTTTTTAAAATAATCAAAACAGATGTATCCGAATTAATCTGTAACTGCAGAAACAACCAAGAAAAACAGTTGCCACGTCAATTCACTGGCCTTAGGTGGAATTTAGTCTGACAGGGAGACAAATATACTTTGTCATAAACACATTGGGTCCCCATTGATAGAATGGGAAAACGGATATCTGCTAAATCAAAACAGAGACCCCTCATTACCTATAAGAGGAGGGAGGGAGGAATCCATATTGTGTATTGTGAAATTTCCCCGCCATAGGACTTATAAAAGAATATCTTCAAAATCACTCACCTAACTAAAGAGAACAGTCCATCATCCTCAAGTGCATTCACGAAACTAACGTTATGATTAAACTGACTCTCATGAGGACCACCCCAGGAAAGGAAGCACCTCAGATTAGAGCCCACATTAATGATTCACAGAATTCAAGTAGCAGACACATATCAACATCAACTGTTCAGAGGAGACTGTGTGAATCAGGCCTTCATGGCCAAATTTCTGCAAAGAAGCCACTGAGGAAGAAAAACAAGAAGAAGAGAATTCCTTGGACACAAAGTTTGGACATTAGACCAGTGGAAATATGTATATTGGTCTAATGAGTCAAAATTTTAGATTTTTGGTTCCACCCACCATGTCTTTGTTAGACACAAAAAAGGTGAGTGGATTGTTTCTACATGTGTGGTGGTGTATTTAAGGGGTATTTGACCAAGAAAGAGAGTTATGGAGTGCTGTGTCTGATGACCTGGCCTCCACAATAACATGACCTAAACCCAATTGAAATGGTTTGAGATGGCGTGGATGGTAGAGTGAAGGAAAACTACACTTAATCTTCAGAATTTCCTAAGATCCAAATGCCTCCAAAATACTTACATATCTCAGTAACATTAATAACCCCATCAACCATATCATCCAATTGTCAAAACTCAATATTCTTAATAAAACACTAACTAAACTAAACCATCTCAATCCAAAAAAACATAAACTCACAAGACAGACTAACAGTCCCTAAAGCAGTCATGCTAATCTTTTGTCAGATGTAGAATACGTACAGACTGTCCATCATACTCTTCCTGTGTCTAATGCACTCCATAGTCACTGCTAAGAAAACACATTCATGTGGGTTTATTCAATATTGTCTATTTGTGAATATTACATCTAATCATCTTTATCCATAAAAAGTCACATATAAACAGCCAGGCTTGCATAGTAAACAAGCAGGATTTATACATAGTCACCCACATGATAAATCACTGTAATCACCCCACATTTTCCATAAGACAAAAATAAAATCCAATTCCATCATTCAAAACAGAGATTTGTCTTTTGTCTGTGCGACTCCAGGCAGTGAGTTTATAAGGGTGCATTTGGCTCTCTTTTATAGCCTGCCTCACTCTTATTCAATCAAAGGACCATTTTTATTGCTTGCATGCAGGCACCTGATTGCAATAACCCATTTGATAGATGGGTGTGGGCTGATACTGTAGTAGGTGTGCTATATGCTCTGAGATAATCTGTTTTCATAAAAAGACTAGACAGGTCTCCACATCAAGAGTTGCTCTGTGTTAAAATGACTTGATAAAATATGTAGATTATTTTCAGTGAGTTAAGGATCAGTGGGGAAACAACAGCTCCTCCATTACTGCCTTGATTCACTGCTCCCCTGATGCGCTTTCCTGCAGTAAAAGCCCTCAACAAAAAGGATCTGCAAGAAAATTTCAGAACTGCTGATATTCTGGTAATGCTAAAATATATATGCTGGTCCGAATCTAACTCAGCTCAAGCAAAAATGCTTGACCTTGTTTGTATTGCCAGATGAAAACCGTTTCATCTCAAACAATCTGTAGATGAAAAATTGAGGTTGTTGGGGAAATGGAAAAATAAAGATCTTTTAAAAAGACATTGTTCTCTTAGGGCACATGGTGAAGATTGCTTTTTAGAGAGAGGGAGGTAGGAGGTAGAAAAATGTCTGCTGGACAGTAAGACTTTTGCTTTTGGTACTAACTGAAGGTGAGTTAGTGCACTTCAGAGCTAATTTAGCAACATAGCTACATAGCAAGAGCAGTTTTGGAGCTAATTCACAAACCTATATTATTCATGTTGATCTATATTATTAGTGTTGTCAGACCAGATCTAAAGGCAATTCTTACTAAATGTAAATACAAGACACAAACACACACATCGATACACACTCATCCTGGCTGAAGGAGGAGTGTAATGCCTCCCTAATCTCTTTTTTGTCTTTTGTGTGTCTTTTGTTACGACTGGTGTTAGCAGGGGAAACAGGGATGGGATCCAAATGCAGACAACTAAGGCAGATCTGATACCGTTAAAAAAATAAGTCTAAAGTCTAAAAAAGATAATGCAGAGGTTCAAGTTTCAGGTGTAAAACTACAGATACAGAAAATAAGAAGAAGAAATACAGAGGCCAAAAAGCAAAGTCATTAGACACATTGCATATTTAACAATCTTGCAAGTGAATGAATAACGAGTGAGCCAACTGGCCAACCGGTACTTTCTGTACAAAATAGTGTGTAAGTGTTATGAAACTGGTCCTGGAAACAATAACTGGCTACATCTCCTAAGCTTGGTAAGATAAAGATGGCGCATGGGGTGCAGTGGATGAAACTCAGATCATTAGATATGTGATGAGAACTTTGTTTGTTTTATGTTATTTGTTAGAAAAGAAGCAGGACTGAGGAATACATAAAGAAAACACAAATTAGAGGGGATGAACTGCAGCACCTCACCAAATAAAATATCCCACAAATTTAGGAATAATTCCATGTGGTATAAGGGTGTGTCTTGTTGGTTGTGATTTGATATGATTAACTTTCTATAGAAGGGTGTTAAGACCCAATTTCAGTAGATACATTTTAGGTAATAGTCTAACATACAGTTGCACTCAAAATTATTAAATCCCCATTACAAATCGAGTGTATTGGCAAAATGTCTCAACTGTGGTCAATGAATATCTCAAACAGGAACAATTTGAGCAGCTTAACACAACTAATATTACAGATGTTTTTTGCAAATTCAACACAAAATGCCACTTTAAATGACTACTGCAGTCTCAAAATGATTCAACCTCCTGAATACTATCCCTAATAAGAGCACTCATTTGCAAATTAGATGTTGGCTCAAGCACACCTGCTGCAACTAATCAAGGACCTCATGAGTTGCATCAGGTGTGCTTGAGATAGAACACATCAAATACCCAGATGGATAGGGGTTTGCTCTTTGTGATGTTTTGCTTGCATGTTAGAAATATGGGTAAGTCAAGAGAATTGTCCAAAAAGTTAAGAGAGGAGATCATTGCCTTTCACAAACGAGGAAATGGATACAAAAAGATAGCAAAGGCATTGAATGTTCCTTGAGATACTTCTGGAAGGATAAATCCCAAGTTTAAAGCTAAAGGAACACTGGCTATACAGCATGGATGTGGCAGAAAGAGGAAGCTTTTACGGCTCTCATCAGATTTCTGAGGAGGCAATTTGCAGACTGCAAAATACCTGCAGCAAGACTTGGTAGCAGCAGGCACTGAGCTTTCAGTTTCTACTGTAGGGCGCAAACTAAATGCTGAAGGCCTCCATGCCCGAACTCCAAGATGTACACTACTACTGACCCAAGACTGACAAGACTGGTCGGCTCCAATATGCGCAAAACCATATAAATTAGCCACAGAAGTTTAGGAATACTGTTCTGTGGATGAAAGAAAACTGGAACTTTTCAGATCGTGGGTATGTCTGGAGGAGGAGGAATGAGACATACGCCCAAAAAACACCCTGCCTATAGTGCAGCATGGCAGTGGCTTGGTGATGCCTTGGGGCTGCATTAATTCTGGCAGTGGAAACTTGCAGCGTTTGAAGGGCAAGATGGATACAATCATGTATCAGGAAATCTTGGGAGAAAACGTCATGTCTTCTGTGAGGAAGCTGGGAAGCTGAAGCATGGGCGTCATTAGACCTTTCAACAGGACAATGATCCCAAGCATACCTCAAAGTCCACCAAGGCTTGTTCTCGGAAAAAATCCTGGAAGATACTTGAGTAATATTAGAGAGCTGGAGGCTATTACCCATGAGGAATGGCCGAATTCCTCAGGAATGCTGTCAGAACCTGGTGTCTGGCTATGCATCATGTTTGCAGCAGGTCATAACAGCAAAAGGGTGCTCTACTAAGCACTGAAGATGCTTTTCAAGAAGGAATTGAATGATTTTGAGACAGCAGTAGTCATTAAAAGTGGCATATTGTGTTGAATTTGGGGAAACCACCTGTAATATTGGTTATGTTGAGCTATTTAAATTGCTCTTGTTTGAGCTGTTCATTGCACATAGCTGAATACACCTAATTTGCAATGGGGGTTCAATAATTTTGAGTGCAACTGTATTATTAGAATATTGTAGCAACAGCAAACATTTTCAGTTTTCAATAATGAATTCCTGTTGAAATTGAAGTTGAAATTTTTAACAAATGTGAACTGATTGGCAAGCTGGGTCTAGAATGGGACTTGTGCAATGGTGCTGCAATTACTTGTCTGATTTTATCTCTCATTAACCCAATAAACTAGTTGTTAATAATACCCTTGAAACACTACCTCTACCCGTTCGAAAATCCCTAAATGTGGGAATTTTTTTCTCTGACACTGTTGATTGGCTAGTAAAATAACACTCAGGTGATAACTTTCAACATTTTCCTGATCAATACTAATATTGATAAAGCTTTTATTCCAGTCAGATTCTTCAGTCATTATTTTATCTGAATTGTGCGGATAGAAATCATGTTTTGTTAAAACTATAGTGAATATACTACAAAATATAATCGTAAAATGTAAAAAAGATGTTACCTCATAACTGCTCTCAAATATCACAATGTTTTTTGTAATCAGTTATGTGACTAAGTGGTGTAATCTTGTTCCCCAGATACAGTGTAAAAGCAGAAAGAGCAAATACCACTAACATTTCATAGGCATATTTCTGTTCCTCCAATGTTTCTACATTGGTGTATTACCTTTTTTCCAATGCTTCTTATCAGTAAGCAGAACAAAATCAAAATGAGCACAGACACAAATTTCCCATGTGAAATAACAAAACTATTGCAACTTGACAGAAGATTTGTGGGCTCATTTCAGATCCAGTTGCTAATAGTAAGAAACTGTGATTTTTGGGCCTTTAAACTACTAATGTAAGAGATTTCACGTTGTATTTGTATGTCACTATGAACAAAACTATCTATAAAAGTGTATGCAATGTAATGTAATGTAATGTAATTGTTCTGGCACCAAAAAAAACTGAATAGCACAATGTCGTATTGTATTAAGGGTTGAGAGCTTTGAGTCGGAGTGAATGGTGATGATTCTGTCCCTCTCACTTTAACCTATAGACCCCATTAGGTTCCCAGTCAGTCACTTGAATGGTTCCATACAGCCTCCAGACACACCAAAAATGATTTAAACCTTTTAGAAAAGGTTCCTAAATTATTCAGTCATGCCAAGAGTTTAGCACCGCAAATGTGATAATTATTTAATAGTGTATAACTGTTGTGGAGGCCTCATAACATATTTAAAGGCAGTGAATTATTAAGTTCTCACCTTCACGGTTTGACCAGCTTCAGGGCCGTCCTGGTGGGAACAGAAAGAAGTAATTAGAAAAGAATTGGGAATTCAGAAATATTTACATTAATAATTCAGAGAGAGATTTTAATTTCAGATGAGCTACAGCACCTCACTTCTCTCCTCTAAAAAAAGGAAAAAAAAATCCCCTTGGTTTGTTTCATTGTCTCCTTTGTCATGAAATTAATTTCTTTAAGACAATTTATCCCATTTTCCATTAAGTTGAGACAAAAAACGACAAATCCTATTTTCATATACTTAAATAAAACCTTCAAATAATAAAATAAAAACATTACTACTGTTTGCTTGATAACTACTCCTGGATGTAGTATTCATGAGAAAAATTAACACTGCCTGCTCAGCACAAAACAGCAGACAAAGTTAGCAACTAGCTGGTGCACACAGTCAAGCATTAGCAACTAAAGAGACAGATAAGAGACTCAGATCTGAGGATTTGTGAGAGACCAAACCAGAGCTTAAAGGAGAGTGAATATTTAATTTAAATTCATCATGTGGACACAAACAAGACAATTAAACGCTAAAGTTTTGCTGTGTGTCTGCTGAATGTGTAGGCTAAATAGGAAACTGTTTGTCAACAAGTTCACCATATTATCTTCATAAAGTGTTAATATTTACAGATTATTATGCCGCCCCAAAATAGCCAAGCAATTAACTCAAGTCAACATTGACTTGTAGCAAGACACTAGTAAGAGGAATAACAGAACATGAAAATGAATGACAGATAACGGGTATAATGCAATTTTGTGCAATTTCAGAAGGTGCACTTTCAAGTGAATAAGATACAGTTGGTGCAAGTTTGAAAAAAGACAAGGCTATTATAGTCAACCTGATCTCACAGATATGCGTGGAATGACCATGACCATTATCCATGCATAAACCCATAAACCATACATCCTAACCTTTTTCTTATGAATGTTGCTAGTGAATGGTCCTAAAAGAAATTTCTGTTCTGAAACAAATTTGTAGGACAAGGTACTTTATAGGGTATTTTTTCTTGTCCACTTTTCAGACAACAAACAAAAAGTCATGGGCAAAACTGGCACTGGATTTCGTGATGGGCTATACTGAGTAACTAAAAAATGAAAATGAGAAAATGAAATGTAGTTTCAATTTACTGTTTGAAAACTGAAAAAGGATGAAGAAATAGACATTTAACATTTAATGTGAGGACAACAAGCTTTGAGAAAATTATATAAAACAAAAAGTGTGGATTGGAGTCTGTCATGTCAGTATAATTTTCAGATTAATCTGCATTAGTATGGACATTGAGGGATTTTACAGATTTTAAGCAATTCAAATTCAACACAGCTGGAAAAATCTGAAACAGCATTTAAATTCAGAGAAATAGCATCAAAAAAGTAAAATCAGTATATGTTCTGATCTTGACACTATATTTTATCATACACTTATTAGCTTTTCTTTGAGACTGGCTGCTGGAGCACACTCACTTTTTCATCTGCTGACGATGAAACATTTTAACACATTTCTTTTCAAACTGTCATATTAGGTGTGATTAGATTTATTGAGATTATACTTTGTTAGAAGAAGGTGATAACTTAATTTCCATGGCTCTAATACACATCAAACATTAGAGAGGTGAGTGAATAAACAAATAAATGAAATCAGATGAACTCCACTGTTATTCTTCAGCACTGAGGGAGGAAAAAATAATGTTTGTGTTACCATCCAAAAATCTTTTATTTTTCCACCACCAGTCCTCCAGTGAGGTTGATTTGTGTGATATTATTATTTGTCACAGGATTGGCAGTTACCCCCTCCTGTAGAGAGTTCTCCTTTTATGTGTTGGCTGTAACCCAGGGAGCTGTCACAACTAATCTCCTATCATCACTTCACATCACCTCCCCAGTCAAAGAAAATGATACCAAGGTGAAGATTACTCTTTGCTGCTCTGCTTTTTTTCCCCTTCTCTCTCCTAACCTGTGAAACAATTTTCTCTGACAGGGCCACAGAGCAAGCTAGGTGCTATTTTGATATTAGCATATATATCACCAGTTATGCAGAATAGGCCATTCTGTCTGAGACAAGAGTCTGTCTGGTGTCAGAGTCAGCGCTGCATTTAGCTTCCATCATATGACAGCAAAGCTGATCCATACTGAAAACATCAACAGGCCTCATTCTGCTATGCTTCTGAGCCAAGTGTTTCTATCTTTTCAAGTCATTTGGTCTTTCACTGGATTCTAAACATCTAACTTTCTTCAAACAAGTAAAAAAACAACAACAGCCAATACATGTTTAAAATCAAAACAACGTATTTTCGTGAATCATTTAGATTAAAAGTAAATGCTATAAAAAGTCTACATTATTCTATGTAGATTTCATCACAATTCAGTCTGACATGTATTTTTGGAAACTTTGGGACCTCCACTGGAATTGATGTATCATCATTGTGTTTTCAATGCTTCAGTACAAACTGAAATGGAACACAGTACATTTCACAGTACTACAGTAGGCCATTGTTAGAATATTCCCTGAGCCTGTATTTTACCTGAATGGTGATGGTGAGTGAGGTGGCGTTGAAGTTCTTCTCTACCAGGTTCGCGACTTTCTGAGTGGTACTGAATAAATCTGCCACTTCATCTGGCTGAAGATCCCGAAAACGTTCCACTGGTCTCAGAGGGCACACCAGCACATCTTAAAAAAATTCTGTTAAGGCATTTTGTGCTGAAGACACAAATATGTCCAACCCTGAAACAGTACAGTTATACATGGTCTACAACCTTAAAATAAATGCATTAGAAGACTCATGAATCTAGTCAACAATGGTATTTTATGTTGCTAGCTTTAGTTAATGTTTACCATAAAATAATAACTAGGTAGACTCTAATTGCAGTTAGCTAATTCAAGCAACACCTTGATAGTTACAATAACTAGCTAGCTACCATAGTAAGAAAGCATAACAAGAAAGCATCATCATCTCTGCGTGTGTGTGTACCGAGCCTGAGGTTTGTGAGCGGCAGTAGTGACAGCATAGATCCCAGATTACAATGTGAGTAACCATGAAGGCACAAGAAGGATATTAATGCATACAGTTACCTAATTGATTACTCAAAATCATTCAGCGCATATTTCAAATTAGGTGTACTGGCCTCATTTACAAAGAACAATTTAAATAGCTCAACACAACAGAACTCATTCGCAAATCAGGTGTTGTCTCAAGCACACCTGATGCAACGAATCAAGAGCCTTAGTAGTTTCATCAGGTGTGCTTGAGAAAGAACACATCAATATCTGGACTGGCTATGGATTTGTTCACAGTGATGTTGGTTGCATGTCACAAATACGGAAGAGAATTGTCAAAAAAGATAAGAGAGGGGATCATTGCCTTGCACAAACAAGGAAAGGGATACACAAAGATGGCATAGGCACTGAATGTTCCCAGTGATACTGTTGGAAGCAAATTCAAAGCTAAAGGAACACTGGCTACACTACATGACTACACGACATGGCAGAGAGAGAAAGCTATAAATGGCTGCCAGTAGATTTCTGAGAAGGCAGATGGCCAAAAACCCTTGAGTGACTGCGAAAGACTTGCAGCAAGACTTGGTGGCAGCAGGTTTCTACAATAAGGTGCATCCTAAACGATGAAGGCCTTCATGCCCAAACTCCAAGACATAACCACTACTGACCCAAAAGCACAAGACCAGTTGGCTCCAATATGCTCAAAACCATAGAAATAAGACAAAGAAGTTTTAGGATTCTGTTTTGTGGAGCGATGAAACAAAACTGGAACTTTTCAGGTCTTTGGATCGGCGGTATGTCTGGAGGAGGAAGAATGAGACATATGCTGAAAAGAACACCCTGTCTACAGTGAAGCATGGTGATGGCTCGGTGATGTTCATGGGCTGCTTTGGCAAGATGGATTCAATCAGGTATCAGGAAATCCTTGGAGAAAACCTCATGCCATCTGTGAGGAAGCTGAGGCTTGGGTGTCATTGGACCTTCCGACAGGACAATGATCCCAATACCTCAAAGTTCACCATGGCTTGGCTTCAGAAGAAAAGTTCTGGAAGATACTAGAGTGGCCATCATAGTTGCCTGACGTGAATCCCATATAAAAACTTTGGCGGGATACCAATACCAATATTAGTCATGTTATTAATATCCATATATGAACTACTGTCGTGTTTTACACTGTTACCATATTGTTCATTATTAGTCATTCATATTGTCAGTAATATAGTTGCTGTTATTATTTTGGTTGTTGTTCGTTGTACATCTCTCCCACCCCCTCTCGGCTCTTAATGGAAAGCATCTGGACATAACACTTGTAATGACATAACAGCAAAAGGGTGCTCAACTGTTGTAGAGTGGTGAATAATTCTGAGACTGCAACAGTCATTTAAAGTGGCATATTGTGTTGAATTTGTAGAAACCGCTAGTTGAGTTATTCATTGAAAACAGTTGTAAGTTTGTACATTTTGCCAATGCACGTAATTCACAATGGGGGTTGAATAATTTTGATTGCAACTTTAGATATTGGAGGTAATATTTTCTGTTATGGGAATAGTCCTCCTTCCTTCCAAAATTAAACACAGAAAAACGGATAAATGGTGTCTTTCCGCCACTCCTCACAAAAAAAGTGTTTGGACCTGTTAAGAGCTACATGAACAATGTGATCAAAGAGTTTAATAACAGTCTTTTTCAATTGGTATGGACATGGTATTTATGTAGTAATCCACTCTTTGCTGTGCAGTTACTGAAAGATAATGCAGCATTAGATGGACCTCCAATTTTGTGTTTTTGACACAGAAGAGCAGCCAACCAGAGGATTAACTTGCAATTTAAGTGGTTCAATTTGTGGAAAAGTCAGCTGCAGAAAATGGACACTGCCTTGATCTCTTTTCAAAACACAGTGAATAATTTGATCTGTATATCAACATCAAGCTGAGGAACAAAAAAAGGCAACGACATAGCAGACCAACATCAGGGGGTTCCATCATTAAAGACACTGGTGCTGATTTCAACTAATGATGAAGTGAATACCCCAACACTGGCTTGATCATATGAACTCCTTTCATGAATACACTGACGTTCAGCCCCTGTGAGCAACGTGGGGAACAGTCCTCTGTTTTTACTTCTGGTTTTATTATACAGTAAGTTCAGGTTAAAGGATAAGAGTGCAGATTCAATTTGTAGTTCTGCTTTTCCTGTATGAAACATTTTGATAAACAGTAGTCAACATAACAAGTATACATATTTGAATAGAACGTATGAGCCCAAGTGTTCCTGCTTCCTGTGCGTAGACTTTAAGTATCATTAGTGGTCCTGGATCATTATTTGTCATCACTGACATTCTTTTTTGAAATTCTTTGTGTTAGAATCATATTTATGTAATTAGATATTAGAAGACTGTGCTCTGAAAATAAGTCTAGTGCACTGTGCTTTGGTAAATCGTCTGTATTTGTATAGCGCCTTTCTAGTAATTTCAACTACTCAACGCACTTTTACATTACATCCTCATTCACACATCATTCATACAGGAGGAATCTAAGTTGGTGGAGACTATTCTTTCACACACATTCACACATTGAAGCTATGCCTCAGGAGCAAGTTGGGGGTCGGTGTCTTGTCGAAGGACACTTCAACATGCTGACTCACAGAAGCTGGGGATTGAACAACCGACCTTCTGATTGAGGGACTTGTCTTAACCCTTTAGGCGCTGGAGTTTTTTCAAGAAAATATACAATTTTGATATCAAGATTTCAAAAGGCTATAACTTGAAAGTAGTTTGAGATAAAGGTATACTGTCAATGAGAAAATTGTTCAGTATGACTCAAAGTCTGTGGGATAGTATCCAGAATTCATCATTCAGAAAAAGAGAGATGAAATCAATGGGCTCAGAATTTGTCAGATTGTCTCCACAATAACCAACAGGCTCATCAAAATTTCGGATTTTTGATACTCTTCCTCTTCTCTCAAGAACTGCCAGCCATCATCATCATTATCATCGCCGCCGTGATTTACGGTGCGGCAATGAACGCCACCTCCGCCGCTGTTAGCGGTGTGTTTTTTCCCGCGGCTTCTCCCGTGTCTGCCATGACAACCGCGGTTGTTTTCATCCCCGCTACATTCACCCATATTTGCGGTGTTATGAGCCCCCCTGCCACCTCGACCACGTCCCCTGCTTGACGTTCGCAGAATGCTTCTCCCCCGGCCACGCTGAGGTGAAGCATCCGCTATACCATGTGCTGATTGTGGACTATGGTGCGCGGACTCGCCTTCACTACTAATGTCAGTTTCTGCTTCACTGGACAACTGCATGTCTTCCTCCTCGGAATCGGAGTCAGCCAGTACCTGACGAAGTACTTCGTCGATGGTAAACCGACCTCTCGGCATCGTGAGTAAATGAAAAAACACTCTTTCGCTCTCGCTACGCTCTGCACTACTACTTCTGCTTCGCCGCCGCGTCTCTGCGCCGGAGGGTGTTTTACAAACTCTTTTTACTCTAAAACTTTGAATAGAACCACGCCCACAAATGCTGCTCAGATTACAGGCACACATGTCCGCCATGTCCTGGTGAAAAGTAATAACAAGATTCGGCACCACATTTATAGATACAGCCTGTTTTATTCAGCAATGTTGCTTGTTGCAATTTTGCGACTTTGGCGCTTAAAGGGTTAACTTTACATGTTAACAGTTTCACAGCAGAAGTCCGGGGACTGGCAGATTCCTATTGATTTAGAACTATGCAATTATACTGATGAGAGTGGGATTTCCAGTTTACATCCTGCTATTATGTGCTTGATTGTTTTAAGAGCTTCAAGAGCACAGCCTGCACCTAGGGTCCCGTCTGGTGTGGTGTGGTGTGGTGGTATTGATCTCGTACTAAGTGCCTACTCTTGTGCTGCCATGATTAGAGCGCCTGTGCTGTCTTTTAACCCAGCCTTTTCTAGAAACTGGTAAGATTTCTCAATATCAGCCACCGCTTTTATCTGTCAGTGGTACATGCCATGTATGGGCTTGTCCCTCCATGAATGTTCATCCTCTTCTTTTGCATCAGGTTTTGCTACCTGAGGTATTTACTTAGCAGCTCATCTTTGGGTGCCATCTTCCCAATGTATTTCTTGGTCTTGGTTGTTTCATCCTGGACAGTGGCTCTGACGCTCATCCATTCTCTGCCTCCCTTTCTCCACTTAATGTGCAGTCTTAGGGTGCTGGATTTGGGATGAAACCATCCATGCAGTGTGAGGAGCTTCCTTGTCTTGATATCAGTGGTTTCTATCTCCTCTTTTGGCCACCTTATTCTACCAGTGGGGTATCTGCTGACTTTTCAGGAACTGCCTTTACCTGTCTATGTTCGGTGTGACTGACCTCCTAGCGGCCTTCTCATGGTTCTCATTTGCTTGCAGGATTACAAGGTATTTGCAGCTGTCCTGAACATCAGCAATGCTTTCTTCTAGTAGTTTGACCCCTTTGGTTCTGATCATCTCTTCGATCTCTCCTAGTAGTTGAATGGAATTGCAAACAACTTCTCCAGCTGAGGAGGTACAAAAGGCCCAGGACCCCTGCCTACTAGAATTGTCCAGTGCTGATGTGTACAGATCCCTCAAAAAGATTAATCCACACAAGACGCCTAGCCCTGAGGTATCACTGGCTCTCAAGGTGGAAGCTCATCCACTGACAGATGTCTTCACAGACAATTTTCACAGACTTCTCAGACAGAATCTCCCTCACGTCTCCTCATATATGTATTGGATATGGCCAGTCTGTTCCATCTGTCTGTCTGTCTATCTCTGCTCAGTAACGTGGACAGAGCCACGGCCCACTTCGCTCTCTCTTTTTTTAAAAGTCAAAAGACAATCAAGAGATTCATGGGAGCATTTCAATTGGGTGTTTATATACATACCTGTATGTATACGCATACTGTATATGTAAGCAATAATGTACAGCTAGCCAGTCATTATTGCAAAACCAACCCCAACATCACCTAGCCGCGAACTGCGTATTACACTGCTTCATACTAAAGACATCCACAATTTGACACAAAATACTTAAAATTATTATATTGATTTAAAAACTATTTTAGTGCTTCGCTATCAGAACAGCGCCCATAGCAATGGTCTATCATACATGGCAAAGCTCTGCTATACAGAAATAACAGACCGTAGAATGCTGTATTTGACCAATCAGAATCGTGTATTAAGCAAAGCCATGAAATAAATGTACCTTAACACACACACACATTAATATATATGAACACACACACAAACCCTGTATATATCCATTTTGCTGATGGTCAAAGCAGGAAAAGAAAAAATGATCCATTTGATTTAAAGTCATAAAGGTCATGGTGAAGAAAGTTCTCATCCCACATCAGAGCAAGTTGCACACAGAAAAGCAATCAAGCTCAGTGACAGAAGTAAGACGCAGTTTGATGAGTGGTATGGCGACAGAAGCGGAGAGCAAATATCCAAAAGGCTTCAGGAACATGTTGCTTTCCGTCATGGGTCATTTGATCAATAACAGTGGCTTAAGGAATCAAAGTGAGAAGGAGTTCTCAGGAAAGGACACGACAAAAGAAAAAGCAATGAAAGAACATTGGTTCAGCATTGGCAAACAATGGAGAAGAAAAACCCAAAGATTTACATCATTTTAAATTCAAGACACGATTGAATATTAAGATGTTAAATGATGATAAATTAAAATTTATATTAGATCCAAGGATATTTTATCTACTCAAGTCACTACTGAGTAATAATGTAATTTCAGAGTCGAGTGTTATTTTCCAGGCTGTTCTCATTCTCAGATCATCAAATACGATCTCTTTGTCACACGTTTTGGTTTGTTTTGATTTGATCACCTTAAAGCAAAATTTCAACATTTTGGAACATAGATTTATTATTTTTTGGGCTACAATCAGCAACTGGCCAGCTTATCTTAGCAGAATGAATGGAAAAAGGTAAACAGCTTGCCTGGCACTTCAAAATAATGATCACTGTTAAATCTCAATAACACATAAGATCGTCTTTGTTTAAACCGTATCAGACCTGATATGTGAAACTAGTTCTGGCTTATTTCTTGGCTGGGAACAGTTTTCAGGCAGACTGCAGAAGTTCCAGGAGTTTACTGGCAAGCTGGTTCAGAGTCATTCAGTTGTAATTTTATGTTGTTTCAAGATACTTATTTCTTCTAGAAATAAATTGATTTATGTTGGAAACAAGTTGAAATAGTTTGAATGAACTTCCAGATTTTTTCACTTATTTCAAGAAAACAAGACATAGGAGAATAATAGACAACTTTCTACTATAACATGATATCATGATCTGAGCATCATAAGATTGTTTATATTCAAGATAATTTGTTAATTTCAGCTAAAGGGGACTTTGGTTTAAAACATCCTTCTGACAAACATCCTTCTTCCACAAACATAAACTATAAACAGATTTTAAAATATCCTCGTATTATGTGACAAACAAAAAGACTGGAAAAGATAAGAACCTATCATTAATGCCAGTATATTTCAATGCAGTGGAGAATCTCTGAATTAATAAAAACTGGCAAAAACTTAGAATTTCTTCACAAATCAAAGGCATGGGAGATGGTGTTAAAATGCTGACTTGAAAAAATATCAAGGCAGCAAGCATTAGAAAAAAGTGAAAGAGACATTGGAGTTCATTCCCCCCTCATGAGGCAGCATCCTGTTGTGAAATGATGATTACATCTTTGCATTTCATAGGAAAAAAAGAGCCATTCATCTCAAGAGCCACAAACAAATGTACAAATGATCGGTTTGCTAATTTTTTTCTTTGTGTATGTTTGGGTGTGTGTGTGTGTGTAGCTGCACTGGAATGAAATTAGATGTCACATGAGCTGATATCTTACTTCTCATTGTGCCACTGTGGTGATGGAGCTTCTCCACATGAAAGATGAGGCAGGCTGAGGTTGGAGAGCTCGTAGACATAGACAGAGCTTGTTTACTTTGTATTGTTGGATGAATAATGGGTCTTTACAAATGCATTAACCTCAACAAATTATCCACTACTGTATGGCCTGTTTGATCAGTGCACAGACAGTATAGGTCCAAACTTTCCTCTGTCACACTTATCAAAGTATACAGGCATGTAGGTTGATACAATATAGATAAAACCATCCAAGGCTCAGGATAACTACTGAAAGCAAAAATGACCGTAAATTCCTTTATTTTATTATATTTCTTTTACTCCTCAATGTTTTTACCCAGTCTTTCTGCTCTGGATGAATGGAGAGGTAAGGACCCTATCCAGAGTCTAAAAAGCTGCCTTTTCGCCACTACAGGGAGACTAAAGGTGGCAAATGAGGACAGCAGGTGAGACTAAAGAGAGACCTCAACACCAAAAATATGTGTCAAGTGATTCAGAACATCATGGGCAACAAAAGTAGGATCACACCTATGGTGTGACGCCACGGTACCAGATGAGTTGAGACCATTCTATGCTGACTTTTTTCTGAACAAAGAGTCAGATGTCAAGTCTGCCCCACCTCCAGAGTACTGGCCATTGACAGTATCCACACTAGATGTAAGAAAAACCCTGCTGAGTGTGAATATAAGTAAAGCTGCCCAACCTGATAACATCACTGGCCATGGACTTGTGCCAATCAGCTAGTTGATGTCATCACTGACATCTTTAACATATCACTGTCATAGAAGAGTGTTCCTATCTCCTTCAAGACAGCCACCATCATTCCTTTACCTAAAAAGACTGCAGTTTCTAATCCAAATGATTACCTTCCTTATGCACTCCCTGTTTTGAAGAAGTGCTTTCAGAAACTGGTTCTCCAGCACATCAAGAATGACATCCTAGCCAGTCTGGACCCAGAGCCAAAACATCCACAGAGGATGCTATTTTCAATGCCCCCCACTCAGTCTTCACACACCTTGAAAATAACAACACTTACATTTACGTTTGTTTGTTTCAGGTCACCATTCAAGACAATCTCCCCCATGAAAACGAATGCCAAACTTAGCACTCTGGGCCTGAGTACTACATCCTGCAACTGGATATTGGACTTCCTCACACACTGACTCCAGATAGTTCAGTTCAGTTGTCACACCTCTTCCACTTTAGTGTTGAAAATTGGTTCCCACATGGCTGTGAGCTCAGCCCCCTCCGGTTCATACTGTACATCCGTGACTGTAATCCCTGTAGTTTGCTGATGACCCCAACATCATTGACCACGTTACAAACAACAATGAGAAATAATTTTAGGAAGAAATCAACAGCCTTGTATATTGGTGCACACAGAACATCCAACTTCTAAGCGTCGGCAAAATCAAGGTGCTTGTGGAGGGGTGGCTGGTTTGGAGCTCAGCTGCAATGGAGAGAGGTGCAAGGCTGGCCCAGGAGATGGCGCGGGAGAGAGGTAAGTAGCACCAGCGCACCTGGGAACAGGTGCAGTAAATTGCCTCTCTCCCTATTTAGGCGGTAGCACACCGGGACCTGCATTTTTTCTTCAGCGCCAGCAAATCTGCCTTGGGGCAAGACTGCCTTGGGATTAACCAATCAGAGTCTGGTCATATCTAAACCTCACCAATCTGCGTTGAGGTCTTCAGAGAATGAAAGGCACGTCTTGTTCCAAAACCAAAATGACCATGGCAACTCAAGGCTCAAAAACAGCAGTCCACAAACCAGTGGGTGATGTCACATGGCTATGTCGACTTCTTATATACAGTCAATGCCCCAAACAGGATGGCTCTTGAATGGGTAATTAAAACCACCCAGTAGATCATTGGTACCCATATACCGAGCATCAGTGATGAGTGGTGAGGTGAGCTGCCTGTTAACCCAGCCATAGCTTGTTCACCCTGCTAGAGGCAGATGTATCCACTGTCAGACACAGACAACTGTGCAGCTTCTTTCCTCAAGCTGTAAGACTCCTCAATTGGTGGATATGCACTGCACCATCAAAATAATTATCTTCTTAAATAACAGTGGGACTATGACTTGCATTTCATTGTGCAACCCTCTATTGCATGACATTAACATGACAATAACAACCACCCTGCATAATCTGATTTCTCAGATTTTTTTGAACTCCACAAGCACAGTAAAAAGTGGACCAAATTAAGTTGACAAATTCACCATGGCACCAATAACATTGTCAGACTGCTCACAGTGATCAGTTGAAATAAGGATAAAAATGGATGCAGCAGAACCAAAGATATTGTATTTTTTATTCCTTGTCAAAGCCTTCTGACGGCATTACTCACAATGCAACTTGACTGACAACAGTTTGGTCAGAGATTCAGGTTTGGTCTCAAGCATCAAGCTGAGGAGTCAGCTACAGAAGCCTAACAAGCTCACTTCTTTCTCTTCACCCACACCCCAGACTGACTAAGGTGGTATTTGAACAACTTTTTCACATATGCAGCTGTACACCCTTACACCTGCAAAACAGACTTTAATGTATAAAATTTAATTTCTTTCTAGTTTGTTTTATGCTTACCCACTTTCTCCCTAGTGAAATAAATTATGTTGTTTCTCTCTCCCTGACCGAGGTAGTGATGCTCATTTGTATGTTGGTAATAGAGTGAATAGAGATCACACATGAATCAAAATACATTATTGAGGTATGTGAACCTGCAAACAAACTGCATCTTGTAATGGGTTACCCTGTAAGTATTACCGTGGGGTGGATTGTTGGGTGTTCCAAATGACAACCATGGTGTGTTTAACCTTATCTTAACTGTTTTATTTGCCTAAACTTGACCAAACCTTAACAGCAGTGATGGCAATGAACAAAGATGAAGTGGCAAGGAAGAAACGATCCAGGCTGGTGAAGGCAGGGAAGTGAAGGCAGGTAAGAAGAAAGAGGCACTGGTGAAGACAATTACAAAGGTGGAAAAGCACACAAAGGCAGGAAGTAAAATAACAGAAACAAGAGGGGATGAGATTACTATAAAATAAAACATAACGACAGAAGTTAGAATCAAAGTTAAGTTGTCTAAAATTATCCTGAGAACTCTTCAGAGTATCTCACTGAAGCACAAATGAAACGGAAGTGGATCATGACATACTGAACTGTATGAACATCACACTACTTCCTTCACTGTCATAGAATATTGGCACTGAACATTAATCACTGCTGTAGAATTATTCAATAATACAGTAATTCAGAAGACACTGGGCTGCAGTACCCCTGAAAAGCTTTTGCAGTCCCTGGCTACAGCCCCAAACCCTATCAGGAAGCAGACAATACACAAGCCTGGCTTTCAACTCATCATCGCAGCCTAATAAACACAGTAACTTTTCACAAGGTGCCAATCCTTCAATCCTTTCACTGTATGCCAATACACACAGCTCCGTTCAATATATATTTACACACTCACAACACCACAGAGTTTCAGAGGATCCCAAATGGCCCAGGTCTTTAGCTTGCCAGGGGAAGACGATTTCATCCCTGGAACTATTGTGCGGGTAAGAGAGGGGAAAGCTCCTCAGCTCTGAACAGCCTCTCCCCTCTGTCTCTGGCTGGCTGCTCCAGTGGGGGCGTTTGAAGGATGAGATTGAGGAGCCCAAGCATTTCCATATAGTGAGAAAACCATCTGCTCATATCCCATTATTATCTGTCACAACAGTTATTTGACTGCTTTCGTCTGATTCACTCCTGGGGTTGTGGTGCATGTAATAAGAACAAGGCATCGCAGATTGGTTTTACATTGCAAATGCAATCATTTCTTTGAGGGAAAACATCTGTCCCTGTACCCCGCACATCCCATTCACATTCCCAATGCCACACTATCGTTTTTACACTGGTACAATGACTTCACCTGACCCAGAAAAACTGTGACCTTTCTCTGCCTCTCCATCCCATCCGTATCACACCAATTTCACACTGAGTACTAATTCTAATATAGTGTGATTCAGTGGGCTCTTCAAACTGGAAAATGACCAAATGAAGTGGACTTCATAATGGCCACATGCAGGATAAAATTGTACTATGTGTGTGTATATATGTATATGTATATATATATATAGGGGCTGGGCAAGTTAACGCGTTATTATCTCTGAATACACATACAGACAAACCTTGGGTCACAGGAGGGGTGGGATGTTGATCAGTATTGGCTTGGGATGGGCGTCATCACCTTTCTCAACTAATGAGAGCATTTGGGGAGGGCCTAAGACTGCTGCAGCGCTAACATGAACCGGAACAGAAAAGAGCTGGCGGGGACAAAAAAATGGAGACAGGGACCGAACTCTTACATGGACATTTTCATTGTAAATGTCTTCCAGACGGCAGAGTTGATAGAACCAAAGTTATTTGTATGAATTATTATTAATTAATGTAATGATCGTGGCTCTGGACTCTGAGGGTAACTTGTTTTTCTGTAACAAACTAGATAAAACGTTAATCCTGGCAGTGGCAAATAGCTTTGGTTTTATTTTTGATTTGATTACATTAATGTTTAAGTTGAGACTTACAAGAAATATTTTAACTGCTACTGTGTAAAGGGAATACTGCTGTTAAAAAGCACCTTATTTGTTTAAAGTGTTTGCAAACCAAATGTTATTGCACTTTTGTTCATATATACACTGTTGCCCATAAAGTTGGAATAATTGTTCAATACCCCCAATTTTGTTAAAGCCTGAATACACAGTTTGCAAAGGTTTAAGTTTCACTGTGGTTTAAGTTTCACTGTGATATGTTTGGAAGAGTTTGATCAATAAAGTTGAGAAGATATACACTTTATTTATCAAGAATAAATCACATTGTCACAATCATTTCATGAGAAGAGGTCAAAAACATTTTATTCCAACTTTATGGGTAACAGTGTATATATATAGCTTATTTATAGATTTAGATAATTTTTTTAGTACCATACTCCATACTGCCATTAATATTTTGATTTTAGGCTGACTTTATAACATCTTCTAGGAACTACAGATGAAAATTGAATATCTTGGGTAGATTTACAGCAATGCTTACTAATGTGCACTGTCCCTGTTAAATACACCAGTATTTTGTGCTCTGATGTAGTTATTTTTGCAGTCAGCTTTTTTGTAAAAAGAAATGATCAAAAGCATGTTTATACATTTTGTATTATTTTAGTTATTAATTCCATCTATCTTTTTATTTACATTTGAGTCATGGTTTCCCTATTAATGATCTTTTCATTTTATCCTGAACCGTGAGGCTGGTATTGATATGATCACTCAATTAATCATCGTTCACCTTCTTATGTGTAATAATCTAAATACCACTGCTTATGATGGTTTCCAGATAAATTAATTAGTGATCCAGTTGCTGTTAATAGTCAATTTGATGCGTAATGGCCACATGTAATCACAGCTGCGCTGAAGCTGTTGGAAGACCCCTCCGATGCAACACAATCTATAGAATTCAACATCTTTGCTCTTCCTTTCATTGACAGGTCTAATGAGTGGTGGAGTGGGCACAAGTACCGATGTGCATACAGACACTGAAAGCATTTCTATGCCCATTTATGGTGAACTGTGAGAGTGGAAATTAGGCTTGAGCATGTGTGCTTGATCCCACATGGATTAAAATTTCAATTTTCGCCACAGCGGATGATCCGCTTGTAGATTTTGGCGTTAGTTTTTTACACCGGATGCCCTTCCTGACGCAACTCTCGCCCATTTTTGGTAGCCGGGACTGGGAGGGAGTTGAACCAGGGTTCCCCAGGCCGATGGCATGCGCAATTATCCACTGCGCTACCGGCCGGGTCCTAAATAATCTGTTATACAATAGGTAATTCTATGGTTTTTGGCATTTTTTTGTCCGTTTTTTCTCATATTTCATTTATTTCTATTATGTTTGGTCCATACTTGGGTTAATTTAAAGCCATTAGTTTTATTTAACGATATGAAATAAATAAACCCCTGTACTGGTGTCACTGGTACAAAACCAGAGTAACACCCTAAAGCCGTTCTGTGCTTTGAAAAGAGGCTACGGGATACAATAATTAAGAGAGAGAATGACAAAACCACAAACTCACACACACCCTCTCTGATTTCCTCTCTCTGTGTCCATCTCTCTTACACACACTCCCAGTTTAACAGGCTGTGATGAAGGCAGCGGGCCCTCAAATGAATCAAAATGCCCTTTCCCTTGGCAGCTCCAAATCCTGGACAACCAAAACAAAGAGATCCATCACTGCAGCTGCAACAATTGACTCTTTCTGCCCGATTACAGCTGGCCTAAAATGGCCCCCATCAGCCAATCATGCCCTGGAAAATGACACACAGCTACTGACATGGACATTCATCTATACACAATAATTATCAGGACTTCAGTGGAGTCATGGCTATACATCTGTGATTTATGAGTATTTTGTGCATGGCAGTGGAAAGAGAAAAGGATAAACATGATTAAGTATCTTCCTTAAAATAATATTGCAACAACTTTAATTATACCATTTTTCTTTTTTTTACTTGTATATATTACATCACAAAGTAGATTGGACTAACATTTTTTGATCAGAGTTTATGAGTTATTTTTCATGAAATATTGAGGGTTTCAGTCATGCTGAGACTCAGAGAAAAAAATCTGTTTTATTTTGGGCTTAATGGAATCAACCAGTTGTCAGTGCCTCCACTGCAATATTGCCTCACTGTCAGTGATGGAGGAGTTTTGAGGCTTTGTTTTCACAAAACCATGAAAGCCATCACCTTCCCACCCCTGCCTGCAGGTTCTGTCAGCCCTGTAAGCACGAAACAAAACCATCTAATTAAGACCTGTGGTGTGTGACATGGAACGCGTTCAATGTGTATTTTTAGTTGGGCGTATTGCTGATGTTATAAACAAGAAGAAGAAAAAAGAACTTGTGCAAAAGAAATAGGTGAATCAATGAAATCTCTTTTGGTTCTTCCTTTCATTCTGCCTGTCTGACTGTCTCTGTCTGCCCTCAGTATCAGTTCTTTTCTGGGCCTTTATATGAAAATGACAGCTCATCAGTCCATCACCAATAGGGACGCTTCATCTCCCAGTAAGACTCAATAAGGGATTGTACTGTATGTTTACACCAACAGTGAATAGTGCGCGGACACTAGGATGGTCTCCAGCCACTGTTCACTATTGGTTGAATATATGACTGGCCATTCCTTCTATCTAACCAGGTAATTCACCAACAATATGATTGCAGCACGAACACTTAAGAGGCAGTATCTGCTCTCTATGGGGCCATCAGTGAACTTCAAATGGCACAGCCTGACAGCTTCTTCATTGTGGCCTAGGATTTCAATCACACACACTGTCATGCTGAAACTTTATCAGCATGTAAGCTTTGAAATCAAAGAAGGTGAACCTTCATTCGAGCATCCGCAAACCATGAGCAAAGATCCTGACACTGACACTCACTTACAGCAGCACCAAAGACACTGTATTACTGTTAACGTGCTAAATTGCACACATTATCAATCCTAGAGTCTTAAGTCAATCAGAAAGACATAAAATCTTCTTAAACAAAATGATTCCTTTCTTTAGATAAAAAAATAAAGGTATAGAAAATACATTTACATACACCTCTCCAGTGATGAGGCTCTTTCACGTCTCCTCTTCTGTTGTGTAACCAAGCCTTACTGCTCTGTCCACTGATGGACACGGGCCTACAACAGGTCCTCAGCCACCACATCCTCTCGCTCTCTCTCTCTCACACACACACACACACACACACACACACACACACACACACACACACCGCAGGAGTAAATGGGCTAGCATATTAACATGCAGTAAGGGCTCATGGTGTGAGGTTTCTATATGTGGTGATATAGAATGGCTTCATGTATTAGTGTCACCCTGAGGGTTTTTTTCCTTTTCTCTTCCAGTTGGTAGAGTAAACATAGAAGCTCAGAGTAAAGACTTTTAAAATGTGGAGCATCAGATGAGAGGCATGTTCACCATTTCTAGTTAAATTCATCATCCACTGAAATAATAGTGCTGTAATGCACAATTCAGTTTATGCTTTTTAGAGAAAATTTAGGCCTGTTGTCTTTTCTTTCTTTTTGATTGATGGTTTTTACTTGAGGTGGTGATGACTGATCTCAGAGTCTGTTTTTTTGCTGTTATTTTGTTTTTGTGGGGTCCTCAAATTGGTCATGCTTTGGACAAAACAAAAAAACTACCCACCATCTCCCAACAAGAAATCAGTTAACATGAACGTGATGTCCTTTAGAGTGACGGCGAAATGAAAATGCAAGTCCTCCTGCTAAACTTTTCTAATCATAAAAACACGACAGTGTCCTTGACAGCTCACCAATTAGGCAGATTACCATTAAAGCCATCGGTTAGAATTATGTCCTCCTCGATTCGAAGAATTTACAATGTTACAGCAACAGTGGGTAACAAAAACAGAGTGTTCAGTACAATAGTAGATAAAAGAATATAGAAATATGTACAGTTTAGACAAGAGTTGTTGTCTCGTGTCCAATCACAGGCCCTGTTATTGGGTGGTGGTTTGTGCACAAAGCATGACAATAGGCCAAAATGGTGCATCACTGAGTAACAAACGTACCTAACGCCAACTATGCTGTGTCCGTGTATATATACATATACATATATATATATATATATACACACACACACACACACACACATATATATACACACACACACACACACACACACACACACACACACACACACACACACACATATATATATATCTACTCTAACACAGAATTGAGTCAAAGAGTCAAGATAATTATCTGAAGTGCACTGAGCTACGTTAAGACGTGTTCCTACTTCCATGTGCATTTGGCCATGGCTGTATTGTGCGCACATTACGCATACAGTGAAAATGTGTTTTCATTCTGTTCAGTATTTTGTTCCATCTGCAAACATTTTATTACTAAACAGAAACTTAGAAATCACTAGATCAGATTGGCCGAAGTGACGTAGTTATTTGTTGTATATAAGAGACAGTTGTGATAAAAATGTAGATATTTCTATTTCTGTGTGTAATAGAGATTTTTTTTTTGTTTTTTACCTGAAGCATTGTGCCACACATGAACATAGTAAACATTTTTTGCACATAGTTATTTGTTGTGGAAAATTACTGAATTGTTCAAACACTCAAATTCTGTTTTACTTTTTCTTTTGACTTTTGAATGTTGTGTGATATCACTGCAGCACAGATATTCAAATAGGTCCCACAGCTGACAGTGCATGTAAGAGCAGAAACCAAGCCATGAAGTCAAAGGAATTGTCTGTAGACCTCCGAGACAGGATTGTATCGAGGCACAGATCTGGGGAAGGGTACAAGGGGAAGGTCCCGAAGAGCACAGTGGCCTCCATCATTCGTAAATGGAAGAAGTTCAGAACCACCAGGACTCTTCCTAGAGCTGGCCGCCCTTCCAAACTGAGCAGTCGGGGGAGAAGGGCCTTGGTCAGGGAGGTGACCAAAAACCCGATGGTCACTCTGACAGAGCTCCAGTGTTACTCTGAGGAAATGGGAGAACCTTCCAGACAACCATCTCTGCAGCACTCCACCAATCAGGCCTTTATGGTAGAGTGGCCAGACGGAAGCCTCTCCTCAGTAAAAGGCACATGACAGCCCGCTTGGAGTTTGCCAAAAGGCACCTAAACGACTCTCAGACCATGAGAAACAAGATTCTTTGGTCTGATGAAACCAAGATAGAACTATTTGGCCTGAATGCCAAGCGTCACGTCTGGAGGAAACGAGGCACCGCTCATCACCTGGAAAGTACAGAGACATCCTGGATGAAAACCTGCTCTAGAGCACTCAGGATCTCAGACTGGGGCGACGGTTCACCTTCCAACAGAACAATGACCCGAAACACACAGCCAAGATAACGAAGGAGTGGCTTCGGGACAAATCTGTGAATGTCCTTGAGTGGCCCAGCCAGAGCCCAGACTTGAACCCCATTGAACATCTCTGGAAAGACCTGAAAATAGCTGTGCAGCAACGCTCCCCATCTAACCTGACAGAGCTTGAAAGGATCTGCAGAGAAGAATGGGAAAAACACCCCAAATGCAGGTGTGCCAAGCAGAGCCGGCTCTACCCAATGTGGCGCCCTAGGCAAGATTTTAGATGGCGCCCCCCTCCATCGGCGATTTACATGCACTTACAAAAGAAATTGAATAGCATTGCTTTTATCATTATCTTTAATTTGTAAGGTAACATGTCACCAAATTTACATACTTAACAAATCACAAATTAATACAAAAAAATCTGAAATACAATATAAATACCCTTACCACAAAATAAAAACCTGTAAATAAGTGAATAAAGAATAATAATAATAATAATAATAATAATAATAATAATAATGTGTACTTTAAGACTGACGTAAAGTTTAAAACAATTAACATGCTTTAGATACTATGAACTGTAACACAACCAACAACTAGCGTTAAAAATCAGATACATGAAGGGTTGAAAATGGAATAGCATTTTGACTGACTATTAAAAGCAGGAAAAACGTTAGCTAGCCAAAATGCCAGATGTAAATAAAACAAGCATAGATTAGGCCAATGTAGACACCTACTGAGTAGGTTTAATCTATACACAATGATCCATAACAGTAAAGACCTCTCCTTGCCGCTCAGCTACAGAAATATAAAACTGGTTATTTACTGATTAGCATACGATGTTGTTTTAATATAATTATATTTAAGGTATTTTTTTCCCCCTTTTGTGGCACCCCCTGGAGGCCACGGTGCCCTTAGCATTTGCCTATATTGCCTATTGGAAGAGCCGGTCCTGGTGCCAAGCTTGTAGCATCATACCCAAGAAGACTTGAGGCTGTAATCGCTGCCAAAGGTGCCTCAACAAAGTACTGAATAAAGGGTGTGAATACTTATGTGTATATGATATTTCAGTTTTTTATTTTTAATACATTTGGAAAAAATTTCGAAAAACTTTTTTCACTTTGTCATTATGGGGTATTGTGTGTAGATTGATGAGGGGAAAAAAAGAATTTAATCCATTTTGGAATAAGGCTGTAACATAACAAAATGCGGAAAAAGTGAAGGGGTCTGAATACTTTCCGTACCCACTGTATATATTGAGAGGGTCAAGGCCCCAGTTATAGAAAAATATGGCTCAGACCCCAGAGGTTTAAGATACTATTCTAGAAAATTAATTTTACAAAGCTAACATCAATGTGCACCATCTTTCCAGGCGGAGCCTGCGCTGTTTCTCCACAAGAGATGACCATTATGTTGTATGTCTCCTTTCCTATACATGCAGGTATGTTACAGTGTATTGTTCTATAGACTGTAGATATTTTAAATATTCAGACAAATGATTTATATATTTTCTGTGGATGAAATGTCACCAAGTTAACTGCTGTTATGAAGTTAAAAAAAAAGGGAACAGTTTGGTGTAAAAGGAAAAATCTGTACCTAATTTTGCATCTACTGTGGTTTTAATGAAGGGACAGGTTTTTTTTGTATGGTTTTCTTTTTTTTATTTACATGAGCCTTAATTCACCATACGATCACTGTTAATATGTTGTGCAGGCCAGGGTATGGGATTTCTGTCAGTGGGAATCCTCAAAGCAGCATGCGCTGTTTGTTCACAAGAGATGACCGTTCTGCTGTATATCTCCTTTACAATGCAGATATGAAATAAACCTGCAGTTGCCACAAACCTGACCAGCTCCAGGAGATTCATTGGAGGGAAGACATATCACAGAGGTCACATGTGCACAGTCAGTCAATACAAACTGAAACCTGACTGACCAGTGAGGGAACAGATTTATTGGCTAGAAACATTCTCAGGCTATCTACAGACCTGCTGATGCAGGTATACTGTATATATTCAACGGGTTACTGGGTAATTGTTTGCTTACCCACCCAAAATCCCATCTGAGAGAGCTCTTAATGTTTGTCTGAGGATGCTGGCTATATAATGGCAATGTCCCAGGATCGAATCCAGTGGAGGTACTGGATTGCATGTTATTCTCTCTCTCTCTTTCTTTCCTATCACATCTCCACTCTATGCACTCTAATAAAGACAAACATGACAAAATGTTTTATTTTTCTTTCTCTTTATTCTTGCTGCTGCCCACAGTACCACACACATGAATGTGGGCCTGATCATACTGTGCTGCCACATGTCAGATTTTTCTAAAAATGCAGGATAAAAGAAGACCATCCCCTGCATAGCATGGATTGTTGTTTAGATGTTAAAGCCAGCAAGGGCTTTGTGAAGCAGAGGCAGTAACAGCTCCAGTGAGGAGGAAGGTGTGCTGCCTGCCAATGAGAAGAAGTTAGGCTCGGGCAAACTCAGCCAGCAGCCACCAGTCAACGCTGACAGGCAGCACGGAGAGAATGGGAGAAGAATAAGTGCTCCCCATCATGTTCCCTTCAGAAGAACAAAGCCTCGCGCTCATCGGGAGTCAGCCTCAAGCTCAAAAACGTCTACTCACTTGAACACTTGCAGTGTAAAACATACATCATTCTTGGCATCACAAAAACAACGAGTGGGAGAGGAGTGAGGAGGAGGAAATAGAATCTGAATTTCATTTCAATATGCTCTATTGAGATTTGACAGGCATTGTGCCAATGTGCAAGACTCTGTTTTCTAAATCTAAATTCTAAGAGTCATTGTTTGAGAAGATTGTCTATAGTTGAATAGTCTTTAAAACGAATTGGCAGTGATTAGCCAAAAGAGCCACTCTATGAGAATATGAATACCATGACCATTCCAAGGACATCTATTGACGACATATGACACCTTTACTTGAGGACGGTTCAATTCAGTGCAATTTAGGAAATGTTACAACTATATCCACAACAGATAATAAATATAGCTGGTCACCACCTGCAACTGACAGAATGTCCCACTTCAGGAGAGTAAATGAATCCAAAATCAAACAGCATCTCTACAATAAATCAGGCTATGCTGACACCTCTGTATCCACAATACTGGCCATGGGAGGAAGCAAAGCTTTTTGGCTTCGAAGTGCCTACTTCCATATATATGATCTATGACATGGGGAGGACCTTTACCTAAACACAAGGGCAAGCAAGCGTGCTGTTATGCGTCCTTATAAATACACACAGCCCTTTTGTTGGAGGGCATATTATTCAATAGCTCCGCTGCGTTCATGATTTATGATTGAAACATCACCCTGCCTGAAATGCAGACAAAAGCGGAGGATAAATAATCACATTAGGGGGAGATGCAGTGCTTGAAATTATGCACACACTACTCCATATTCGCCCCATAAAACTGACAGGAGGACCTGTAATTTTTGATGAATATACAATGTGTAAAAGTAAAGTTGGCACAGAGCATAGGTCTGGGAATAGCGATAGCAGCTGATTATAGAGTACAAGATAGACATTATTATCTACATTTAAATGGAATAAGTCATATTTAAATATTCCATAGGATATCTCCCATTAATATTGCATTGCCATGATTCAGTGGTGTAATACAGGGTCCTATCTTTCTTATAATTTGAGTTTGCATCTGATACATTTTATCATGCATATGCAGTGCATTCTGTGTCAACTGAAATCTAATGTAAAGATGCTGACAACTTACATAAAGTACTTTAAATCACCTAAAAACATAAATCACTCTTTGGTTGCCACAAGGGGATATTGAAGAAAAACAACCCATTGACCTCTTAGTTAACTCATTTTGAGGTTCATGTTTTTATTTGGAGGTCCCATCAGAATATGTTTATATGCTGCAATGTTCAAAACACTATTTTTCTCAGACTGGACATGATTAGAGCATCTGTTTTCACCCTCTCTAAACACTCCCTTCATGCTCCTCTCTTCATTTTAGCAACCGTCTCAATGCATTCATTAACTCCAAACAAACAAACAGAAGTCATGGTACAATGGCTATGTAATCTGAATGCTGTACAATTATTTAAAATTGGATCATTTCATTATCTATGTAGACCTCTTTTTTCGACCATCAAAATGTGGTTATTTAATTAGATTAGGGTCCAGACACATGAAATCTGTACATTTTCCAATGAGCAGCAAATCATAATGTCGTAATGTGTAACATCATCTGTAAATGCAGGATCCTAAGCAGATGTGGCAGGCAGAGCACATCTGGTTTTTACAACGGCATCCAACCTACTACTCTTGTTTATTAGTTGGCTTCAACTAAAACTTTTGCACCTTTCTCGACTGTTCAAACGCTAACCAAATAATCAGTAAATCAGCATAGAACATGTCAAAACGGACATCTTCCATGTATGAAGTCGAATTCCTCAGGGTAGGAGAACATAAAGACTGTGAAGCAATTTACATGCTTTGATCATACGTGTTACTGGAACCCACTTTATTGAGGGAATAACAGTGGCGGACAGTGAGGGGAATTCAGGTCCCCACCCTCTACCCTCCTTACGTAAGAAGAGAGGCCACATCTAAACGCATCACACACATTTAGCGAAAGATGGAGCAGAGGAAAGCAGAAGAGGATGAGAATGAGAGTGGACAGAATTTGTCCTCCACTGTCCTCTTGTGGTCTATAGCCATGTAGTTATTGTATATCTGTTTATTTTTCCAGTTATTCAATTTTTTTTTAAACCACACTAAATGATGCTGAAAGGAATGCTGTTTGTGGTGCACTGAGCATTGGCCCATACAGTTTAAATAATTCAACATCAATTTGTTTTTGTTTTTTTGGGGGGGGGGGGTACAGTAGAACCAATGACTTCATACATGACAATACTCACACAACAAATGGCCAAACTTTAAACTGGCAGAGGTGGGCTAAGCCTGAAGTGTCCAATTTCTCACGCTACCAAAGCTCGCTCACACTGTTAAAAATAGACTTCCCCCGTCTCCAGTCAATAGCCACCACAGCCTTCATTCAGTACCCAGTGTCCTGGGCAAAGCCTGTCTCCACAATAATTACTTAACTGTCAGCTAGGATTAGATGGTCTTAAGCCACCCTGAGCCAATCCACAACTCAAAGTAAAAAGCCAGTGAGATACGCTGTGACATCTCAGCACTGTCTGGATTGAGAGAGTAGAGAAAGGAAGACAAAACCCGCAAGGAATCATCTAGGATAACAAATAAAAGTCTCTTTTTCCAAATCCCCTTATCAACAAGATCATGCTAGGGCTTTGTGCAAACCAAAGATGGGTGTAAGGGCTTTAATAATGCACTTCTCTATAGGCTGAAGATTAACATAAGGCCACGAAAAGTCTAGAGAGAGAATTTTTTTTCATCTGTCCAACCCATCCATTCCATTGCCATCCATAAACAGTGAGTTACATTGAAAGTGTAATTGAAAGAGAGTATGATATAGCAATCTTGTGCAATCTTAAGGTGATCTACCATAGATATTAAAATTTTGCTCTATTTAAATATGTCTGGTTGCTGCAAAAAACTGTAATTAATGTCATTGCTGCTCAAAGCAATCACTATGTTGTTTTGCATATTTCTTAGTTTTTTTTATTGCCTTTTGCATCCATTGCATTTATATCTCAACCTTTTCTGTAAAGCACAATGTAGAGACAACATTCACAGTTTAAAATACTCACTACTGAACACTGATTAACTGTAAATAAGCTTATGTTAATGACATGCACAGTTTATGAGCTGTACAGGCCAGTGAAGTCTAGAGGACCTTTAAGAACCATTGCATTTATAACTCTGTACCTGTATACAGCACAATTATACTTGGCTTGGCTGCTTAGCTGTGAGTAAGTTCATTTACAGTTCATGAGTTATATACTGTAATGCATTAAAGTCCTTTAAATACTTCTATTGCAATACACTTAGGTCAGTGAGTTTTTAATATGATAAGAAATTCTTCCACATAACACACCAATTGCAATCAGCAATCACACACATTTTCTTATGGTAAATGTTCTCGGGTGTGACTAATTGTCTTTCATTGTTTTCCTCTCAGTTCATCCTGATAATCAAGTGGCACATCCATCACATCATCTCTTGAAGCAATCACTAATTAATACTTTACTATAGGTTCAGGCTGGGCATTTATTTGAATTCCTGCCCAAACAACAAAGTGAAATGACCTTTATGTAATGCATATTTTGCCATGGGTGTCATATAGTTAACCAGCAAGTAGATTCACGTTGTGAGAAAACATATTTTGGCTTATATCACCTGGCAAAAAAACAAGTAAATCACAGTGAGAGAAAACCAAATAGGCGTATAAGGAGATGCATTCTTAAATTGCTTTTTCATGGCAAACAGCCAGACCGGGAAAAATAAATAAATAAATAGAATAATGAGTGGTCATATTAGAGCAGTCAGTCACTGTGAACCTACTACAATCTCAAGTCAGAGTTAATCAAAGTATCTTCCATTTTCCTTTTAGATTCGTCCACAAAAATATATTGATTCTGTCAGATCAATTTAAACTCAAGTGCTGTAACATACCAAAATTGGAACTAAAAAAGAAAATACCTTAGATAGAAATTGGCAGCTTTGTCTGAGGCAATCAATTCTATCAATGTTGTACAGGCCTCTGAATCTGATATGATTAAACAAAAGAGTCAAGGATGGGGCTAGGAAGAAGAAAAGGGGCAGAAATCAATTTTTGTGGTAAATGCTTCCAAGAAGGGCGCTGAGGTTTTAGATAAGGACATCACACCACTCCACTCCCACCTCTTTGTCTGTCTTTTACTTGTCTGCCTGTCTAGCCTTTATGTGAGATGTACAGGGATTGTCAGTCAGAGGAACAGCTGCTTTTCCGGATCACAGGGTTAAAGCAGTCAGAAAGCCTGGGACCTCAGAGACAGAGACTTGTAAAAGCAATAAGCCTTGTCAGGGAACAGTAAAATCCCACAATGCTCAGCCTTAGTGACCATCAAAGAGTGAGGAACATTCTTAGTGGCTAGGAGGAGACGTTACATAACTCTGAGGAAGGCACAGGAGGCACAACGTACAGAATTAAAGATTTTATTTACCAAAATCTTCAACCTGCAAAATGCTGACAGCGAGTGTTGACCGCTGTGTTGTTAACTCCCTCTGTAGGATGCCAGCGCTTCCATTTTCCTTCATGTCTTTAACACATGGTTTACTTTAGTTTGGACTACAGCAATTATCTCCTGAATCTCTGCACAGCATTGTTTCTGTCTATTGGTGGATCACTCTGGGATAAATCTCTATGTAAAGTTCTAAAAATGTGAATGCAAAAAAACTGCATTCACTGACTATATACTCATTCAACATTTAATTGACATCAACAACATCATCACGCACAGCTTTCCAGACAGTCAGAACTTGGATTCTCTTTTGGTAAATGAACCAATCAGAACTTGTTTCCAATGATTGCAGAATGTGAGCTGGTTGCAGCTGGCTGCTTGTTTGTATCTTACACATGCTCTAGGCAACACCAGGGGAGTCATTTGGCTTGGTTTTCTCAGAAAAACAGTAAAAAAACTAAAGCAAAGAAATAGAAAATATATGCATCTCCCATGAAACAGAATAATCCATACCCATTGTGTTTTTGCAGCATCGTGCTGCATTCATGGTATGACAAGTTGGCCCACAAACAGTAGAAAGTGATCTAGCAAAAAACAAACTCATATAATGATGGGTTCATGAACGGTTGCTTTAAAAAACAGATATTAAAAAATTATCAATAAATCAAATGTCCATATGATTAGATTACTGCATGTATTTATCGGATGACTTTGTGGTGCTATCATCATCATTTCATCAATGTCTCAATGCAGCAATGAAGGGTGTACTGTTTTCTTCTTTTTGGTTGTTATTTTGGTGACAGGTAACACATGAGCCACAATCTAATTTACTTTTTCAATTTTGTGACAACAGAAACACAGGAATGTAGAATGAGAAGTAGTATATTTGTAAGTTCAGTTGTATTATTAGTAATACAGTATAAATAATGATGGAGAGCAGGTGGGGGACAGGACCAGCTGAGACCTCACAGCTGAACACCACTGCTCCACTGATGACCACATGCAAATTAGTTTTTTGATGACTGAATGAAAAAAAGAGATTAAGATATTGTTTGGCTGTTCCTGTGTGGATGGAGCTCATGAAAATTCTCATGCGAGAGAGTGTTTTCACACATTTTCACACCAGGTGGCTCAGTGTTTAGTCGTAGTTGTTCGAAGGTCTTTGTGCTACACTTGATTTGTTTTTTCTGACTCAATTTAGGTGGTAAACAAGTGTATTCACCTTACAGTGCCAAGCTTGTCCTTTAACAAAGCCATTTGTTAATGGTTGCAAGTGACAGCAGAGCAGTGGTAAGATCAAGCTTTGTGAAGTAATTCCAGTGGACTTGTTTGACATTCTCCCCAAAAGGCAGCCTGAAGGCATTTCAGCAACTGTTTATTCCTGAGAAATAGCACCAACATTTGAGGCTTTATTATTAAACACCTTGCCTTGTGGGTTTCCTTTTTGATAATACATCTGAAGCCATCATTTGTTCTGGGGGTGGCAGTTGTGAAGAATGACAAAATGGCTCCTGTCTTTTGTTTTTGCCCCCATCTGGTGTCTGGTCCACAATGAGCAATTGAAGAGAACATGGATGAAAAGTGCTGAAGTGACAATTTATAAATCTCTTTCACTGTGAAAGATGAGTCATTTTGGTCAGCTCTCAAAAGCTGCCAAAGAGATCCATTCACATTACTGTTGTGACATTTGCTGAAGACGAGAGGTGATCTGCTCCTGGCAACATATGTGTTACTCAGCAGGCAGGGGGAAGATGGACAGTGTGGAATTAGCAAAAAAAATGGCTATCAGCTTTAATTTTAAGAGTAATTCCATGTTGCCACTACAGCAATAAATAACCCCTCCCTTTTCTTTAACTCTTATTGGTCCACATATGCAGTGAAAGTAGTCTATAGTAGTGGTCAGGAGGGCTGCTTCTGTCCTGGACTGCTCCCTGGACTCCATAGAGGAAGTGTGTGAGAGGAGGACATTAACAAAACTCAAGTCCATCATGGACAACCCCTCTCACCCCCTGCACGAGACTGTGGGGGCCCTCAGCAGCTCATTCAGCAGCAGGCTGAGGCACCCACCCTGCAAGAAGGAACGCTACCGCAGGTCATCAGCCATCAGACTCTTTAACACCAGCATCACTGGCTGATGTTAATACACTGTGTTTCCATCCATGTCATTCCATTCCTTCATTCCTGTACATACCTGTACATTTCCGAACCAAGTGTAAATATCCCATAGTGTAAATATTTATTTCATCACAGCCATATATTTATATTTATATTTATTTTGCTATTGCTATTTTTTCTCCTACTATTGCTTCTTTTCACTCTCCCTGTTCAATTGTTGCTGCTGTAACATGAAAATTTTCCCGTATGGGGGATCAAATAAAGAAAAGTCTAAGTCTAAGTCTAGTCAGTGTCAATGTTACTAGTACATGTTATGTGCATTATCCTTGATAACGCATTTGGTTGGTACAAATTTAAACCTTCATGCAGTCAGTCATGCATGCATTTGGCTCTGACAGTGACATATTTTTAGCGTCTAACATGAAACTAACATTGTAGCGTTGCATTTGTTGTTTGCCACTTGAGCAGGACTCCGCTTCGTTGTGTTCAGTAGTGTATGAAAAGAGCAATCTGACTTTTTGAGAGACTAATGATATGATTAAATTCACTTTCATGTCCAGTAGGTTTGGAATATGTCCAGCCTTGTTTAGTACAAGGAGTGGGGGCTGGGAAAATCCTGTCCTAGCTCAAAGCGTGTCATTTAAAGACAAGTAGAAAAAGAATAAAAAGTTTCAAAAGTAACAGCGATGACAGAAAAATCTCATAAGTGTTCTTACCATCAGACAAAATGGCAGTTGTATAAATAAGTATGATTTACCCATTTATTTGCAGAGCTGCCTCTAACTCTGTCACAACTGAAAAGAGTTGGGTACAATTCAACTAGAACTGAATTAGAAAGAATCAGAAAGACTGATAATCAAGATATCGTGACCCCTGCTGCATTGATTTTGACCATACTTGACCACTAAAAAAATGGCTCTTTGATTTCCCCAACCTTTTGGATGCACAGTCCTAAATTGCAGGATTATGCCTTTAGTAAAACCAACAGATGATCAGTGCAAAATATGTTGCTGGAAACAAATCAAATGTAAACCACAAACAACATAAGTAACAAAAAAAACAAATGACAATGACCCTAATTTCCACTGCCATGACTTCATGGACCTTGGTGAAATGAAAGGCAGTGTCATTTGGGTTCTTATAAACAGTTGAAATTAAATGTCAACTATAAATATACAAACGAGAAAAAGTATTTAATATGATAGTAAATTTGGCATATGTACAAAAATTATTTGAAGGCTTGTCCAACATTAACGGTATTGGTACCTCACCATGTGGGAGGACAAAGAAAAGCCAACATGTAAACTCTAAACTGCTGAGTCCTGTTTGTAAAGATTCAGTTCACTGCTAGTTTCCTTTTATACATTGTCTGTGCTATCCCACGCAGCGGGTTTTATCGGTTAAAGGTCGGCCACTGAGTGATAAAATAGAAGGTTACTGTATGTTTCCGCTGCGTTTAAGACCTCTTTGCTTCACTCTGTGTGCTTTACTTTCTTCTCTTTTTTTTTACGTACTAACCAACACACACACACGCTCCACATATCATTAAAGGCACGGTTAGCGCCATAGTACACTCAGTGGTGTTCTGCACCACCTGGTGGAACAGACTGAACAGATCTCCATTGTGCTCTTGTTCTCATTGTTCAACTCTTGTGGGCTTGTCCGCCATTTTCAACTCTCATGTGGCATATCCACTTACGTGAATATGCCACCATCTCGCCTTCTCCTCCTCGCCCCTCCCTCCCCATCTCTTCCTCTCACACACACACACCCACACTCACTCACTCACTCACTCACTCACTCACTCACTCACTCACTCACTCACTCACTCACTCACTCACTCTATTATGCATTTAAAGAGCAGTTGTGTGTGATTATTGTGCACATGTGTAGTAACAGCTGGTTGTCATGGTCATTGCTCGGGTTCAAGCCTTCCTGTTCACTTTGTAAATGTAACACAGTGTATAGGTATCAACATTCTTAAGTGAATTTTTAGAATGATATTATGATATATCTGATATTATTCATTTCTATTCATACTTTTTTTGATGTTAATAAATGCCTTTATCGAATTAATAATCATTTTATTCTGTTTCTGATAACCAAACTTGCTTAACAATGGAAACACTTTACTTGAATGGAAAGGGGAGTTTTTGTTTTGCTTGGAGATAAAGGACAAATCAACAAGGGAGTGCAGCACTGATCAAAACATTCAGCAAGCCTGAGTAGGGCTGTTGGTTGTTGCTTCTTGTCTCTCCCTCACTGATAAATAATAAGAGAAGAAGAGGACCAGGAATTGCAATGGCAAAATATGAGAGGTGGGACACCAATCCCAAGGTGCACAGGGTCTTCTAGAAAAGCAGACTAAATTACAGTCAGATAATGATTTTAGAACAAGACTATATCTGCTTCAAAGAAAGCAGCTAAATTCAGCTGGATTTGTGGTGAACAAAAACATCTCACACACTGCTGAGCATTGTTGTAAAAGTGAGTATAGACTTGGCTGCATGGATGGTGGATGAAGCCTGTATTCACCACAATTGAAGCCTTTATTTGAGACAGGGTATTGTTGAAGTTAGGCCTTTATATATAACATTTTTATGTGCATATTTGATTGTATTTCTGTAAAATCCTCCCCGTTTTCTTGTCTGATCTGCTTGCTGTTACTGATGTTTAGTGGTCATGCAGAGTCAACCTAAGGCTTTTTCACAATGAAATGCTTCAAGCATAATCCCTTCTCTTTCTTGGAAGCTTTTATTGTGAAACATCCGCAGGGCATCTCAAGTTTTAAAAGCAGCCTAACATGAAGAAAGCATGAGCTGTGCTGCAATTTCATACTACATACAAAGCAAAGCAGCTTTTGAGCCTGTAGTGCATTCATGCTGAAAAGGGAGATAAATTAAATATATTCAAAAGAGTGAGCATGCTTGACTTGAGAGTGCACAGTTGAGGGACAACATTGTCCCACAATGCAAGGCTGAAAGGAAGAATTACTTGAAGCCGTACAATTTATATTGTGGTGAAACAGTCTGTCAAATCTTGAAGAGAATACCATAACCTATACTACAGTTTGTAGAACATATTGTTTTCACTTGGTAGGTAGTATGCAATTGGGAGTGTAACTGATTGAACTGAATCAGTGTATGTTACAAGTACTGATCAGACCTGTTGTACCAGTTGTATTTCCTTCCGTGTATAACCAATAGGATTCAGTACTCTTGCAACAGATACCAATGTGCCCCTGGCACACCTGGCAATTGAATTCAATGAAAGTCTGGTATGAAATTCTATTGCTTACACTGGCTGAAGTGACACTGAGTTGTAAAAAAAAAAGTTAAAAAAAAAAAAGTTTAAAAACATGAGAGCAGATGGATGTCGCATGTCAATGAATGACATCATTTTTGTATTTATGTAGAAGTATGATTCACCAGGCAATTCATTGGACACTCATGTGACACGTGTTGAAGCTGGTGTAGTTAAGTTTGCAGCCAAGATTTTATTGTACCCATTTCACATTGTGACATGCTGATGTAAAACATTTCATCTATTCAAATGTATTTTACCCAGTGGGTTAAGACAGGCCATAGATGGACTGTTGGTTTCATTAATAGTTGAGTAGATATTCAGTCAACCAAGGTCAACATTTTTATCTTGCATTACATTATTTTTCCATTGAATAGAGCACATATCTAAAGCTAGAAGCAGCTTTATTTATTGTTTATTTTGAGGCAGCTTGTGGTGGTTGTGTAGGTGGTTTGATGTGGTTTTTCCAGACAGAGTCAGCGAATTCTTACATATACACTGCTACAGTAACCCAAGCGATATCAGTGTTTAAAGTGTAATATATAAGTTTTTCTCACACACTCACATCCCATTACACATGGCTGTAACATGGCTGCTTCAGGCTGGATGTGTCTCAAGTGTTCGGCCTTCCCACTTATAGGCCTACAAGGCCTCTCTTGAGGCTATGCCTCCTGGAGAGAGTCACCAGTCTCAGCAGGCTTGCTTACACACACACACACACACACACACACACACACACACACACACACACACACACACACACACACACACACACACACACACACACACACACACACACACACACAAACACACAGGCACGCTCACTCACACACACACACACACACACACACACACTGCCATTTCCAATCCTGAGCACCACACAACAGAGACAAACACAGACAACTTGTCTGGTTCTGTGATCCTGGCCACTAACAGCCACTGCTACCACTGTCAGCACAGTGCTCACCCAGCAGCTCCTGCGGTTCACAACATCTTTCCTGGCATTCATATCATGGCTCCAAGCTGGGTGGAGAACAGAGAACTAAAACCCCTCTGCGCTATGTACAGTAAGGTTGGGAAAGGCTTGTCTTTATAGTGACAATGAATGTAAACCATTTCAAAATCACACATGAAATAATTTTGTCTCAACAATACTCTCATTTGCATAACATTTCAATGGTGTATCAATGCTATGGGCAGAATGGGAGCTGTATTTTTTAATGCTAACAAGGTAAATTACATTTCTCTAAGGCCCACCCCCTACTGCTCCATGTTGCTGCTCTATCTCTGTGAATTGTTGGGAAATTTTTCACTACAGTTGACTTTTTAATGCATTTGGTTGATTTGTCTAAATGTATGTCAGGACAAATTTCTGCAGATTTAATAAAAAGGAGGACAGAGATGCTGATCTTTCTCTTAACTCTGCTATGGAAGCGTCTAAAATAGCGCTTTCACACCGGCAGGCGGGCTGGTTCGCTGGAAAGCACCAAGGTTCTGAGACTCCAGAACAGAGCCGGAGCCAGAACCAGAACTGTGTCTGTCTGAAAGCGCTAATATTGGTTTTTGTGCAGTGGATGTGTGCAGGTTGCAGCAGAGAAACAGCTCTCAATCCAAAATAAAAGGATGAACCTGAAAATGAGCATAATATGTCTCCTTTAATCTCTGAGCTGAATGGGAAACAAGCAATACCCACAGAAAACAAAACTTAGAATAATGTGAAGCCACTTGTCGCAGTGACTGCTTAGAAAGGAAGACATGTGGCTACCACTTTTGATTCATGTTCATGAGATTCCTGAGGAGGTGAAGGAGCACTATGTATGCCTGAGCATGTATGCCTGAGCAGCATCTCTATGCTACTGATGCTTTTAATGATTTTCAGTGACTGCTCTTCTGGCAATGCCCTGAGGCTGGCAGCGATTTTAATTCTTCACCAGAATACTTGCTATGCTGCAAGTTTTCCTGGCTTTGAGTTTCACAAGTAGCTTAAATATACATTTCCATGTTGAGAGGAGAGTGACACAAAGATGATGAATGGAAGAAGAAGAGAGAAGGGAAGGATGAAAAGACTGAACAGTACAGTGAAAGAAATTAAGGACTGGAATGGTAGGTGAAAAATAAGCAATGACTAAAAGGTGTGAATCTCATATAGCAGGAAAACAAGACATTTAGATTGCTCTTTGTGTGTTTTTGTGTGACAACATCAGTTTACCTCAGGATAAATTATGTCATTTCTAAGAATAATGGTCTGAATTATGTCTACAGAGGCATGAGCGAACGAGCCTGAGTCAAACTTCTTTCATGTCAAATTTCATGTTTGCTGGTGAACTTAGTAATTACATCACATTAAGACCAATTACTTCAGCAGGATTTTTCAATCTGGTAATTGGTATCCTTTCACAAGTCTTTGTTCTGCTCTGTAATAGGCTTCTTCTAGAATGAAATTAGAACAATTATTTGTGCTCAGTTGATTATTTGTGCAATCCCGAGGCACACAAAGAGAGAAACGTCTGCGCTGTGGTGGTGGATACAGTATGTTTACACTACATAAACACAATAGAAGTGGAGCATTTTCCCAACTTCTTATGTTCCTCTGTACTTCATATGTTTTCTGTAAGAGTGTGACGATCTTTGAGCGTCAATCAGCAGTGGTCCCTTTTTGACTGGCTAGATTTGTGGGTTCCGCCTGTGGAGTGTCAACTGGTGACTAGTGTATTCCCAGCATCCTGCCTTTTAAAATAGCCAGGCTTCCTGCACTCCAGTGGCAGCAGTGTGACAGCAGCACCTCGGTTCTGTCCTCTGCCTCTAAACATTTTTGTAGTTTCTTTGTTTGCAAGATCTGTGAGATCCTGCCAGGCTTAGTGCCCTAGTTGGATAGATAGACATATATTACATACATAATAGAACAGTTCTAAAGAGCACTGAAGCTGTAGGGGTAGCTCCCACTTTCTTTTGAACTGTTCTCTCAAATTTTGCTGTATCCTAGGGAGTTAGGTTTAGAAAATGTTTGTTTGCTTTAACCAGAGTTTGTCCGCACTTTTTTATGAAGATGGATTCTTTTGTTTGTTGTTTTGGTTGCCTTGTTCACCCTTAACTGTATTGCTTTAATTTGTTGGCACAATTTCACCTTCACTTTCAAGTTCCAACCTGCCTTCTCTCCTTTCCTTCTCCCCTGTCCCGTCTCATTTCAACCTGACACCTCTGCCTGCCCCATGGCTTTCTGAAAACCTTGTGAATTATGCAAACATGCCTTTGAGCTGTGAAAGTGCTACACATCTGGCTTTGTGGACTCACTTTGGAAACATGTCTACAGTGCCAAATGAGGAATTTAAGAACTGAATCTTAATGTAGAACAGGGGTGTCAAACTCAATCACAGAAAGGGCCAAAATTTAAAACACGGTCTAAGTCGCGGGCCAAACAGGCTCAACATTTAGTGAAGACTCTAATAGTGACTCTTTTATTATAGTATATAATATAATGATAAATATATATTATCCAGAAATATGAATGTTAACAGCCAAACTTCAACAACTTTTCCTCAATAAAATAAATAGAATTTTAAATCATTTTTTTCTTTTTTGTACTATCCTGATGTTTTGTCTCATAGTGTCGTCTTATATTTATATTCTTTAATTATGGCCACATCAGGTCCACAAACAAGACACACAGGTTTACCTCCGATATCGACAAACAGGTAAAACTCTGCCCCCCACCTGCTTTGAAAGTCTCTGTTTTCAAAGTCCACTTTTCGTTTAGCTATTTATTTTGGGGGGGCTAGCTTAATGGCACGTTTCCACTAGTACCTACTCCGTACCTACGCCGAATAGAGCTGAGTAGGTACTAGTGGAAACGTGCCATAAGTGTCGCTATAACAGCGCTGAGCGAGGCAGTGATCTGCTGATCGGTGTGTCATTATACCTGCGGGAGGAGGGGCTGCTGCACGGGTCCTGACTAGCACGGCAGCTGTTCAGTGCATTGTGGGATTTGTAGTATTAGACGTGGGAGTGCTGTTTACCGATGGGCCATTCTTAATAGTCACATGAAATTATCTTGCAGGCCGTATATAATTGTATCGCGGGCCGGATGTGGCCTGCGGGCCTTGAGTTTGACATGTGTGATGTAGAATGACTTAATCTTGTTCTTCTTATTAAAAGAAAAATCTGCAATCAGTAATCATTCACAGTAGATTATTTAACTTGTTTCAACTGCTCTTGATTGGCATGCCACTTTGGATGTGGTCAGTACACTGTGACATCACTGATGGAAGTCATCAGGTCAGCATAAACATATTTGTGTGCTTACAAGACCACGAGAAATGTGGAAATCCAGATGCCTGACCAGTATGGCAAGATCACTTCTCCTGCTTTCACAGTCGTTCACATAGCAGCCCAGCCTTTCACTACTTAAATCATAATTTTGTTATTATTATTATTATGTTATTAATGCTCCTCACAATTTCATTCAGACATTAAAGGGGCGGCATACTCACATGATATGTATGTGGCACCTGATGTGTAAGAGGGGGCAAAAAGAGAGGGCGTGGTAAAAATGTGTTGGCAAAAGTGTTTTCTGTTCTCTAATAGGCTGCATCACTGATGGATTGTAAAATGTATGTTGCTGTTAAAGCCCTAATCACCACAGTGAGCATGGGGGAAGACTGCCTCTCCCCTTCATTGTGAATCCACCGATATATTTTCACATCAGTTCCATCATTTAATCTTATTAGAGAAAATTCTGCTGACTGTTATGTGATATCTGTCATACTGCATATAAGCACGGGATGACGGGGGGTGGGGTAAATTGGGACTAGTTTAATCCCAGTTTACTCACTTGCTGTATGTTAAAGGTTTTGCTAGATATTCATTTTCCAGTCATACAGTTGGTAAAATAGAGAGAGACCATTAGTCAGATAATCACTGAGGTTGTGTAATAACCCTTGTTCAGGTTGCACCGCAGGGAACATTAGTTTTTATAGACTCTGAAATTAGAGGAATTTCTTTAATAACTTAAAACTAGCTACTTAACTGTATTTCTTAGTTTATTACACTACTGTGCATGATGATTGAGACAATACAAGAATTTGAGTGATCTTAAAAGCAGAACAAGATGTGCAATAAATTGTTTTTCCCTCTGCATGTTTCACCTTGTGATGCTGCAGCCTTAACATTAATCTGACAGCATTCAGACCTGAGCTGTGTTGAAAGTGCCTCATGAAAAATATTTTCACAGCTACGCATTTTTGTTTGTTCTGAAATTGTTCACCAAATCAGTAATGCAATGGTGATAGGGCCTATGTCCCACTGATGAAAGACCCTGCATTTCCAGTATCATTCGAAGATTAGAACTGGTCGTCTGGGGTGACATTCCTGGCGAAAATCATATGTAGCCCATGGTTAGTGATAAAATTTCCATCATCCAGCAGTAATTGTTCCGCTAGAGCGGGTAGGTGGAGCTAATACAACCGACTCACTTTTATAATGCATGCATAATATAATACATATAATTCACAGCTTTTTTTTCTAGTCTCTGCTACAGCACAGTGGTCTCACAGCAAGAAGGTTCCAAGTTTGAATCCACTGGCCACTTGGCGGTTTGAACCTTTCTGTGAAGAGTTTGAACCTTGAACCTTTCTCTGCAGAGTTTGAACCTTGAACCTTTCTGTGCGGAGTTTGAACCTTGAACCTGGTACTCTGGCTTCCTCCAACTGTCCAAAGACATGCAGGTTAGGTTACTTGGTGAGTCTAAATTGCCCGTAGGTGAGAATGTGAATGGTTGTCTCTATTGGCCCTGTGATTGACAGGCGACCAGTCCATGATGTACCCTGCCTCTTGACCAATGTCAGCTGGGATTGGCTCCAGCCCCCGCGACCCTTACAGATAAGCGGTATAGACGATGGATGGATAGTCTCTGCTGCGAGTAAACCAATTGACTAACACTGTTGTCTCTGAGAAGTGAGGTCCAAAAACACACCTAAAATTCCAATTTATTTGACAAAGACAATGAAGAGGAGATCTTTGAAACTGTAACTTTTACTTTTAATTGAACTTATATCATGGTATCTAATATTTGGTGGAGAAATTATTTTCATTCAGTGACTAAGAAGTTTGGGATCCATAGACATCAGAAAATATGTGATATCTCCCCAAGTCATGCTCTGCCAGGCCTCAAATACAAACTGACACACCTGACTTAAGCTGCACTGAGTTCAAGTGATTCTCTTTGCTAGTCAAGAGCATTCCACTGCTGGGCTATAAACAAACTCCATGACTGTATGTTTAAAATTGCCATCCTGCTGCAATGACTATGTAAAGACTTCTTAAAGCTGAGTTTTTGAATTACTTTAATCTCAGTCATTGTTTGAGCCTTACATTAGCAAATACTCACTGATATGCAGAACAGTTCCCATTAAAAATAAATGTAATGTAAATGATGAGCAAATGTTAGATCCGTTGTTTCAGTACTGTGTGAGATAACAATAAAGTTGAATCAAGTTGTTTGTTAGCGAACCACAACAGTTAGCTGCACTATTTGCCTGCCACACAAATCATGTTATTAATGTTGGCTGTTATCAGTGAACAATGCTGCTTGGCAGGAAAGCAATCATGCACGCAAGAAGACCACAAACACACATAAGTTTCACTCACTTAACGCTGAGGAAGGCAGCTGTCTGGAAACATCAAAAAAGAAAAAAAAACGGAACTTGAAAATTACAGCATTCTACCTGCAGCTCTACCCTCAGATGAACAGGCTTCATATACACAGGTAAATGCTTAAATCATGCTGTTCATGATTGAAAAACCAATGCTGTGAAATAGTGGCAGTTCTATGGGAATAATCTCTCTGTTTTCTTTGAAAATATGTCGACTTGTAAATCCGTTAAAGGTGACAGGCTTTTAGATTAGCTATACAAACATGAATTTGAATTATATGCAGCCACAATCCCTTGGCTACAGTTAGCAGAAGGCTAAACTATTAGCATCAAAATAGTCACTCATGGACTATTTTCATTGTAAATCTACGCACACAAATTATTGTAACACATTCAGATGTTACAGGAAAATGAAGTTGGCAGGTTCAATCATCCCAATCATGATGTTACATAAAAATGAACTTGAATCAGTTGCGAGCCTTTGGCTAATGTTATGGTAAAACTGCGTACACAACACCGTAATGGGCCACAAGAAAATAAATCAGTGATGGCTTCAAAAAAAAAAAAATTATATTGTTATATTGTTGACAATCATGGGGGCTCAAGTCAATATCCCATGATGTATTGGTTGCGCACCCTGGGCAGGCTGTCAACCTATCACAGGGCTATATTATATAAAGAAATACACACCTATAAGCAGAATTTAGTTTCCAGTCAACATAACCTGCATGTGTGTGGACTGTGGGAGGAAACCCAAGCAGACACACGGAGAACATGAAAATAGTAAGGCCTCAGTTTCAGACGAATTCAACTCAAGGCTGTGGTTGCTCTGAGAGTAAAACTTGTCCATGCCTGGGTTTCCTTGTTGCTTTCAATGTTTATGATTACACATTCCATATTTGGAAAGCTGTGGCTGTTGGTCAGACAAAACAATCATAAAATGGTCACAAATCTGCCAATGGAATGATTACTTTACAGTTTTCTTACTAGGGTTGTGATCTGTTATTCTTTCTTTTTTTAAGATTTTGATTAATTTCTAGTCATTTCCAGACATCCAAACATTCCAAACATGTTGGTTTGTGTAAATTGAAATAATCTCAGTGTGTTGTTTTAAGAAAATATAATTTTTACAGACGAAATTACTTGTTAAATTTAAATTTTTACAGTAATAATGAAGTTAGTGTGATCTGATGTATACATCTCTTCCTTCAAAGGCTGCTGTGTGCAGCTTTGAAGCCTGCAGTAAGGCCAGGAGTGGTGGTGTAATCATTATTAAGCACGGAAGCTGCAGATGAAACTAAACGAGGTTGCCTTCCGAGCCATTAACTGCAGTTCAGCTCCGGCATCTTCACTACAGAGCTTTCTCTTCGCAGCAGCCACCTCCCTATGCTTTAGGCTACACTCACCACAAACTCTATCCACATAAGCTCTTTAGAGACTCCATTAGAGCAAAGAAAGACACCATTTGTGAAGACACGATGTATATTGGAGAGTTAATCAAGCTGCTTAATTCGCCCGGGGCCCATTACTCACTGTGGCTTATTGTGTGGTCAAGAAGACAAACAGAGCGCATCACAAATAGACACAATGCACCTTTAATCTTCCCAGGGCAGGCAAAAAGCAACAAACTACCTGCCAATCACATAAATTGCAACATGCTTTTTCATTAAAAGTTCAAGAAGTCTTCAGTATTGGCAAACAGCCTCAGAGCCTCTGTCTGCTAAACTGTAAACACAGAACCATTTTACTTCGCCTACAATGCAATACATAAACCCATTTGACTTTTAAATTTAATCTAGCAGGGAACCAGTTGAAAACCGCAAGCACAATTATGGTTTAAAAATGTATCCACCGGTGGGTTGTTCCTCATAAATAATCACATGCAGGAGTTAAAAGTGATTAGCGGTATGGAAGAGACGTGACGGCACCATGCAGAGCTCGTCCCCCAGGTGGGAGATAAAAGTAGGAAAATGGTTGTCAGGATCTCATTTTCTGTTTTCTACCACGTTCCACCAGTATTGAAACTCACAACTTTCCTTCCATTTTCTCCCAAACTCTGCTGCTGTCAGACAGTCTTGAATCCAAACCTCACTGGACTTTCACTGCTCACTATTATTCATCTGCCTTTCCCTTAGGTAATGCTGGATAGTGGAAACAAAATGGGGAAAAATACAGGGTCTGTGTGGAAACATTTTCCTAGTGATTTGTTTGCTAATGCTGTTACTTTCACCACTGAGATACATCGCTGGCTGATGTAATTTAGGCCTAAGCTGTAAAGAGCACAAAGGTAAGGTGACCCTTACTGGAGGAACACAAAAACATACTCAGCCCTGATTACCAGTGGTTAATTCAACATGGATAACAAATCAAAGGTGTTGCTGACCTTATGTGTTTTAGCAGCTGTTGTGCAGTTATATTCTCCATTTTTTTTAAGGCAAGCTATTATTTGAGTGATGTTGATAAAAAGCATAATCCAGATGGCATTATACTGTACAAAACAGTAGTAAATAATCTCATTCTATTTAAGTACTTAAGGTAAGAATAAAGATAAGAGCTACACTATAATGATCAAGCACACAAACAATGGTTTTCTTAACAAACAAATAAAAAAGCACTGTGCAAAGCACAAATCAGTTTTCCAGAGAAAATGCTGTAAATTAGTTGAAATTGACTGGGTACATAAAATAGGGCTTTTTCTATCAGTTTGAGCAAGTGCAGCAGGACAGTCTAAGAGTTCAGCACACATGCATTTACTGTTTCAGGTCTATATATTGTAAATTTCCCTGTTGTGGGACTAGTAAAGGAATATATTATCTTATTGCTTATCTATAGGCCATTAAAACATGACACATGATTATGTGGAAGAAGAAATCAATGAATTCTGGCAAATACAGTAACATGACATCACATGTCCTCTATGAATTGAATTGACATTTTAAAGACTTTTTTAAGGACAAGACATTCATACTAGTAAATTAAGAACTTTGAAAATCTACAGTATATGCTGTGGAAATCACGGCATGCATGGTATATGTGGTCTAGTGTTCATTGATTCTTGAGGCCGAGTATGAGTCTACAGCTCTTTATTCAGGCTCTGAAGGCCTCAGAAACATGTACCCTTAGTACATGTCATCTGAGTGTGTTGGTGGATCATATGCTGAAAATTGAACGAATGTCCACTCCTGATGGGATATTAACCTGCTGACACAAAGGCCCGTTCAGCTGACTTGGAGCGCCACTTCAATGACTTGGGTAATTTGATACGCTCTTTCCCCCTGTCTCGCTCTTTTTCAAGGGTGTGATAGCCCACGACTTCATCAAGTTGCTGAAATGGGACAGAATAGCTCAGGTAACCCTGATGACAAACTGCGAACTCAGTTTTGAGATTCACATGTGGAAATAACCATTTAGAACCAACTCAGCCAGACAGATTTGTGTCAGATCAATCACTGAACTATACTGATGAGTATACCGATGATGACATCACTCACCACCCTTAGGTCAAACCTTGTCAAACCAGGGGTAAGATGCATACATTATGCACATGTACAAATGTATGTTTTCAGCTAATTTAATAAAAAAGAAAAGGAAACATAATCCAATTTCCATGAGTTTGTTTGATTTTTGGAAAGAAATATCTGCCATTGTTTATATATGCACTCACTCAAAATTATCCAACACCCATTGCAATCAAGGTATATTGGCAAAATTCACAAACTTTCAACTATGCTCAATGAACAACTCAAACAAGAACAATTGAAATAGATGAACACAATTAATATTACAGGTGGTTTCTCCAAATTCAACACAATATGCCATATTTACTGACTACCGCAGTCACAAAATTATTCAACCCCTTCTTGACAAGCATCTGTAGTACTTAGTAGAGCACCCTTTTGCTGTTATGACCTGCTTTAAATGTGATGCATAGCTAGACACCAGGTTCTGACACCATTCCTGAGGAATCCCATTCCCCATGGCCAATAGTCTTCAGCTCTCTAATATTCTTGGTTTTGCATGCTGCAACCTCCTTCTTCAAATCTCACAAGAGCTTTTGTATGGGATTCCAACCACACGACTATGACGGCCACTCTAGTAACTTCCAGGACCTTTTCTGGAGCCAAGCCTTGGTGGACTTTGAGGTATGCTTGGGATCATTGTCCTGTTGGAAGGACCAATGATGCCAAAGCTTCACCTTCACAAACAGCATGTTTCTCCAGGATTTCCTGATACTTGATTGAATCCATCTTGCCCTCCAAGTGCTGCAGGTTTCCAGTTCCAGAGGAAGCAAAAAAGCCGGAGACCATCAGCAAGCCACCGCCATGTTTCACTGTAGGCAGGATGTTTTTTTCAGTGAATGCCTCATTCCTCCTCCTCCAGACATACTACTGATTCATAGACCTGAAAAGTCCCAAACCTTCTGTGGCTTATTTATATGGTTCAAAGCATATTGGAGCCAACTTGTTTTGTGCTTTTGAGTCAGTAGTGGTGTACATCTTGGAGTTTGGGCATGGAGGCCTTCAGCATTTAGTATGCACCTTACTGTAGAAACTGAAACCTCAGTGCCTGCTGCCTCCAAATCTTGCTGCAGGCCTTTTGCAGTCACTCAAGGGTTTTTGGCCACCTGTCTCCTCAAAACTCTGGTGACAGTTGATAGCTTCCTCTTTCTGCCAGGTAGTGTAGCCAGTGTTCCTAGCTTTGAACTTGCAAACTTTGTGTCTTCCAACAGTATCTCTAGAGACATTCAGTGCCTTTACTATCTTTTTGTATCCTTGTTTGTGCAAGGCAAAGATCCCCTCTCTTAACTTTTTGGACAATCCTCTTGACTTACCCATATTTCTAACATGGAACCAAATGCCAGTCTGAATAAATCCCTAGCCAGTCAGGATAATTGATGTGTTCTATCTCATGCACACCGATGCAACAATGAGGCTCTTAATTGGTTGCATGGGTGTGCTTGAGACAAAACCTGATTTGCAAATGAGTGCTTGTATGATGATGTCAGCATTTTAAACTACACTGTATAGTGTATTGACAGTGTATTATTGGCTAAATTTCAGATATTTTATGGCAATGAAATCCTGTGTTACTGGTAATGATTGTTTACAGGAACATATGTGATGAAGTAGAAAAATATTTATATTTTGTATGGTGTAAATAACATAACCTTGTCAAATGGTTGTGAAAAAGGATGCTGTTCTGGCTTTGTTGCAGGAACTCGCAACAACAAAGAAGAAATGCAGTGTCACATATAGGATTACTATACGTGACACTGCATTTCTTCTTTGTTGTTCTTTTCAGTTAGAGACTGGTGAAGCAATTAGAGGAAATCATATACAAATAGATGATTAGGGTGTGTCTACAACTATCGGTGGTTAACTGTGGGATCGCAACTGGACATGCGCAGAATTTCACTACGATTTCTAAAAATAATCAGCTTGCCCAGGGATATGTTTGTGTATACTCAGACTTCTTAGTTTAAGAAGCAAAGAAATGAAATGGATTTAACTGATATTCCTTTTCACAGCAAAGAGCCTCATCCATATCGAAAACAGAAGCAATAAAATCATTGCTTGGGTAAAGGAGTGGACTGTCAATCATCTCTGTACAGCCTAAAGAGTAATGATGTCTGACTCAAAGAACTGCCGTAATTGCAGGCTGGTTTTGAGAGTTTAGTACAAAACTGATGTTCCTTGAGACCCTTCATGATCATTCTGAAATACTACTGAGACTGAGATACTTGAAAACATCATGCACACACCAAAACCTGCACTTTCCATAAAGACTATGATGTACATAAGGACACTCAATCGCAACACAAAACCAATACAAACAAGCTCTTGCCACATCTGCACAAGTGCACTATAGTGAGTTGTTGTTTTTTTTCTTGTTTTTTTCACATGCATCACTACATATTAGCATATTGAGAAAAGGCAGAGGAACCAGTGTAATTATCTTAACTATCAGTTACACTGTCAAGTGCCTCTTTCTTAATGTTATATTGCATTATTTGGATTTGCTCATGTTAATGTGTTTAACAGTGTTCTATGAGAGATCTGTAAACTGTCAGCGTCTTTCTTTTCACAAACCAACAAAAACACTCATTAAAAATGAATTCAAAGAACCTTGGCAATTACAGGCCCTGTCACCAACCTGTTTCTAATGCTGCTGATTCAACAGCTTAAGAAGTACTTTGTCTTTTACTCCACTCTGACTACAGCTTCACTGGTCCATAGGAAATCCCTGACAAACTTTAATTATCATTTGTATTCCTTTTTTCCACATTAACTTGGGTACAAGACTTTTACAAATCTATTCCAACAGTAAAAACTGCACAGCAACACCTATTCCCATAGGTAATTTTTTAAGATTCACTGAATATTGCCAAAGCCATTAGCATTAAATCTGCACAAAGACCAAGAACAGGATGAAATTCGGTTTTACCATCCTCTTGATAGGAAAGTTATAGTGACATAGTATAGTATAGTATTTTGCTTTGAAAATTATTCAACATTTTGCCTGTATACTATAGGTTTGTTACTTTATAATTAAAATAAATAAAAAATTAAGGGAACACTTAATCATCACTGTATAACACCAAGTCAGTTAAATTTTGGTAAGCAATCTGTCCAGTAAAGAAGTATAAGCAATTGTGAATTAATTTCATTAATTTTAATTTTCAAGTTATGATTAATGGTACAATGTGCCATATATATACTTTTTGAGAAAATTTGGTGGGCAAAATAAAATGCTAATAAATGTGTAAGATATGTTAATAGTTTTTTTTTCTGTCCAGCTTTTGCCTTTATCTTTATTTGGGTTGTAACAATATATCATGAAGCTATATTTACACAGAATCCTGATGATATGCATTCATTTCACAGGCAAACTGCTTTTGCATACACTGTGAAGTGCTCGACTTGGTGTAAACACTGCCCAGTGATTCTGCTATCTGTGCCAGTTGTCTTCCCTAAATGACAACACTGATGTTTTCTCGGAAAACAATTTTGTGTTCATCTTGTGACTCATCTTCAGAGTTACAAGGAACTCTTGTCTCTTTCATTGTCATTTTCCTTCACAGCCTTTACTTTTCGTCCTTTCCTAATTTTTGCTCATATTTACAGGTCAATAAGACGCACCTTCGCTCATGACACCTAGTGTAGGCAGGTTTCAACTCTTGTCTTTCCTAGCTTTGTCTAAATCATGAGTATTATTATAATTAATGGCACAATGTGCTGCAATGTTGACCCTCAAGTGCATACATCAATGTGGAGACATCAGTGAAGAGTCTGTATAACAACCATGTGATATCAGCAGAGACAGGGCTGTCAGAAGAAGGAAGTATAATAAAAGTCTGTTGGATAAGTTAGCTGCAGGTGTCTGACTGTGCAGATCTCCTCAGAGGGTGCAGTAGAAGAAAAATACATCTCCTCATGAATGCACACAGCAATCACTGTGATTTGGCTCGCAGGCAGCAGAACTGCTAATCTCAATATATTTCAATTTCATTTAAATATATTTAAATACCTCAATCCTAGCCTGTGGCTGATTTGCATGACTGGGACAGAGAAGACATATCTTTAAAGGACTAAAGGGGGAGGATGGGGACTCCAGGTGACACTGCTGCAGGCTTGATGGACAGCTTAGTGTCATGTTATAATGACAATTATTCAACGAAATTAGAATAGATCTACATAAAGATTGATCCAGTCAGTAATTAACGCTTAAGGATATATGAAAGCTGGAGTGCAAACTTCTGTTACCTATCAGCTAAGAAGTGTGCTTTATGACAATTTCCAGCTAAACTGATATTAGGATGAACTATTGAAAGGGTGCACACCTGGAGCAGGGAAGGGAATTCAGAAATGCTTCAGATTAAAACACTACAAAGAGGCATAGAGGTGAACTTGTACTCAACCTTTTATATAAAGAACCTACACCCTTCATTAACTCCTTTGTGGAAAATGTGGATGCTGGTCTCCATATTTATCATATTTTATTTTAAAAAGCTACAAATTGCCACTGTTGTGTAGATTTTGTTTTGGTTATTCATGAAAAAGCCAACTTCAACATGTCACATAGCTGTATATGAATCTACCCAAAGGGTAGTATACTCTCCATACGTATTTAAGTTTTCAAAATGGTTTCCCACTAAAACCAAGTAATTCTGTTTAGGTCATACCCCTCTGCATCCATAACCAATGTGATTATAATGAATGATTTTACTACATTATTGAGAAAAGTCACCTGCAAAGTCAGTAGAGATTTGAATGTTAGACTTCAGAAAATCTTGTTATTTGCTGAACAATCTAATGGATTCCTGTTCAGGACACCCTGCAATGTGTTCACACTGAGTAAAAAGTAGTTTGAAAATAGTAACAAGCAATGTAAGCTGCTCATAAGCTATTTTTAGTTTTCATGAGAACCCAATGGTTCTCACAAAGGATTTTCTATTTCTGAATCATTAAACCTATAGTCAAGTAATACGTATGGTTAACTCAAGGAAATATTGTTAACTGTGCAATTTTAATGCACATTTTAGAATTTACAATCCACATTTATAATTTGTTTCCTTGCGATAACTATCATGAGGTATGATTTATGAAAGGCTACTTTTAAAACCAACTCATTCATCCATAATCTATACCGCTTCTCCTAAAGGGCTAAAGGGTCACGAGGTGGTAGGAGCCAATTCCAGCTCTAATTGGGCGGGAGGCGTGGTAAACCCTGGATTGGTTATTAGTCAATCACAGGATGGACACATAGAGAGAGACAACCACTCACATTCATGCTCACACTTACAGGCAATTTAGAGTCACCAATTAACCTAACCTGCATGTCTTTGGGGAGGGAGGATGCTGGAATACATAAAGAGAACCCACAAAAGCACAGGGAAAACATGCAAACTCACACAGACAGACTCCAACCGGAATGCAATTAAGTATTATCGTTATAAAGTAAGAATGCTTTCAAAAATTTGGAACTGAATTATTTATTTTTATCAATTTGCAAAGTGCAAATTGAGGAAACACACACAAAAAAAATCTAAATCAAATCAATATTTGGTGTAACCACCACTTGCCTTCAAAACAGCATCAATTCTGCTAGGTACACTTGCACAAAGTCAGGAAATTTGTAGGATCATAGTCAGGTGTATGATTAACCAATTATACCAAACAGGTGCTAATGATCATTATTTTCTTATGTAAGTTGAAACACAGTGATTTACTGAAACAGAAACAGCTGTGTAGGAGGCTTAAAACTAGGTGAGGAACAGCCAGACTCATGTATCATGTGCAGCAAGAAGACACAAGGTAGTTATACTGCATTAGCAAGGTCTCTCCCAGGCAACGATTTCAAAGCCAAGGAAACTTGCTAAACTATGCTTACTTCCCTTCCCTTCGGAATCGGAAGATCTCCAGTAGTGCCATCAGCTCAGAAACAGCAGAAACCAGTGGGATCCAAGTACACCCATCTACTGTCCAGAGAGGTCTGGCCAGAAGTGGCCCTCATGGAAGAATTCCAGCCAAAAAGCCAAACCTCCGACATGGAAACATGGAAGTGACTCAACTATGAACGAAAAACATAGGAACTGGGGTGTAGAAAAATGGCAGCAGGTGCTCTGGACTGATGACTCAAAATATTTGGCTGTAGCAGAAAGCAGTTGTGTTCGCCAGAGGGCTGGAGAGCGGTACAATAATGAGCGTCTGCAGGCAACAGTGAAGTATTGTGAAGGTTCCTTTCAAGTTTGGGGCTGCATTTCTGCAAATTTGAGGACATGGTCTAGATTAATGGCGTCCTCAGCAGTGCTGAGAAATACAGGTAGGTACATATCCATCATGCAATAACATCAGAGAGGAATTGTATTGGCACCAAATGTATTCTGCAGCAGGACAACAACCCCAAACATACAGCTGATGTCATTAGGAACTATCTTCAGTGTAAAGAACAAGGAGTCCTGGAAGTGATGGTATTTAGTCAGCCACCAATTGTACAAGTTCTCCCACTTAAAAAGATGAGAGAGGCCTGTAATTTTCATACACAGCAATTTTCATACACTGCCCGGGCAACGAAGGAGTGGCTTCGTAAGAAGCATTTCAAGGTCCTGGAGTGGCCTAGCCAGTCTCCAGATCTCAACCCCATAGAAAATCTTTGGAGGGAGTTGAAAGTCCGTCTTGCCCAGCGACAGACCCAAAACATCACTGCTCTAGAGGAGATGTGCATGGAGGAATGGGCCAAAATACCAGCAACAGTGTGTGAAAACCTTGTGAAGACTTACAGAAAACGTCTGACCTCTGTCATTGCCAACAAAGGGTATATAACAAAGTATTGAGATGAACTTTTGTTATTGACCAAATACTTATTTTCCACCATAATTTGCAAATAAATTCTTTAAAAATCAGACAATGTGATTTTCTGGATTTTTTTTTTCTCATTTTGTCTCTCATAGTTGAGGTATACCTATGGTGAAAATTACAGGCCTCTCATCTTTTTAACTGGGAGAACTTGCACAATTGGTGGCTGACTAAATACTTTTTTGCCCCACTGTAGAGATGGGCATTCTAAATAGGAATCTATTGGCATTTTCAACAAACTTAAATAGGAAAGCTTTTACAACTGAACTGATTGATGTTGGCTTTGGGAAAACTAGGCCACCTTAGGTAGATGGCTGTTTTAAATGTGGCTGATGACAGAGACAGGACGTGTGCAGACAACTCTGTCAGCAGACTATTACAAGTTGAAATGTCTTAACGCTGTCTGATGTTTCTTATCAGAGCAGAATGTTTTAACGTGCGTCTTCAGAGCAGCTTTTAGGATTAATGTTTGAAAAGAATGTGACTTTAGGCTACCATACTTTAGTCAGGAGATAAAGATATGCAGTTTAGGGTTGAGAAAGGGGGGTTGTGAGATACAGAGGGAAAAGGAGAGGGAGGGAGAGACAGAGAGAGCCAAACCCAGGAGTCTCATGTTGACCTTTGACCCTGGCTGCTCCTCACACATTAACCAGATTAGCCTCCCCTGCCTTTGAATTGCATTCATTTCTTCAAAGCCATAAAAGGCCAAGACACTGCTTCAGCAGAGAAAACGAAAATTGATCTGCCTTCCCACTGTTTTTGCAGCGACTGTTGTGATGTACTTAAGATAGTGTATAATGTGGGAAAACTACAATAACTGAGGTGATGGAATGAAAATAAAGGTAAGGATTAGAAACACCTTTCATGTGAACTATACTTTCTCCATCCCCCAATATAAAGATGAATTGTTCTGATTGTACTCTGTAACTATGACATCTGGACAAATGCTGAAAATTTCACTCCCCTCTACACACACCAACTTTTTGCAACTGTTGGTGGCATGCTTGATGAGTCTGTTGACAATCAGCCTAATGAATGTTGACACCCAAAGCTTGGCTCTCACTGTATTCAAATCTTATTGCAGCCATCTGTATGATGCTGGGTTAATGAATAAATGCGGTTGTGCAGTAGCTGGCAAAAATCATGGCTAATGTGCAGGATGGCTGTCTGGATGAGTGTGATTGGAGTCTTGACCACATGGGATTCCCAAAGAAGTGTGGCTTTACCATGCAGTGGCTATTATCCCTGTGCACTTGTTTTTCTTGAGCTCCCCATCTAAAACCATCAGCCTGACCCTCCATCACAATTAGCTCATCAGCTCGCCCCCACCATCTCAATCATTTACAATCCACCAGGCGCGTTCACACATCATTTATGAGAATAAAATGCCCAGGAATTCTTGTTTGGTGTCATTCACTTTAATGTGTTTTGACACCTAAATTAAACTTTGCTGTTCCAACTGGACCACATGCAGCAAATACTGATTATTCACAGCTCTGTTTGATTTTACACACAGTGTGCACATAAAGACATAATGGCTGTCAAAACACAGCCAATGTTTTTATCCACTGTGGAGAGTTGCTTTAGTTTAACCTGTTCACATTTTCTCAAATATCACAAGCTGTCAAGTTATTGGAGTTGTCAAGTTTTGGCACATTGTGTTTGGTTTCTCCTCTACTGTACCTGTCCTGACCTGCAAGTGAACATTACAACCTCAAGCTGTCTCATGCAAATTCAGACCACTTTCCCTCTGCCTATCTGATATCACTATCTAAACAGATTTACTTTCAGCAGTGCACTGGTGAACACATACTGGTAATAAATACCTGTAATTTTCTGAGCTAGGTACAAAATGAATGCTTCTGAACATACATAGCATTGCGTCTGGACTTTCAACCTATATTTCTATATCCACCTAAGTATTAAAAAAACCAGAATACGTTTTATATTTTAGATTCTTTGACCCTCTGGTGTCTGAGCCATTTTTTTTTCTATTTCTGGGGCCTCAACCCTCTCAATATATAAACGTGTGTATAAATTCAGTACTGTTATGTGGCCAAAAAGTAAAAAAAAAAGTAAAACGGAATTTAAATATTACCACAATTTATTCATATTCCACAACAAATAACTATGTGCAAAAGTTTCCAATGTTTCAGGTCCAAAAAAGACCATTAAAACAAAATCTCTCTTCATAAAGTCCCTATTATACAGAAAAACAGAACTATTTATATTTTATCGACTGTCCATGTAATAGTTTTTTGTGTGTCTCTTTTATGTAAAACAAATAACTACGTGACTGCCTCACTTCCACCGAAGTTGATCTAGCGATTTCTCAATTTGTATTAAGTAATGAAACATTTGCAGATGGAATAAAACACTAAACAGAATAAAAACACATTTTCCACTGTATGTGTGATGTGTGCATGGTACAGCCACAGTGGTTCCCACTATGGCACATGGCGGAAGAGGTGTAATGGTGTGGAGGTGCTTTGCTGGTAACAGTGTTGACCAGCATGGCTTCCACAGCACATTTTGCAGCAACATACCATCCCATCTGATTTGTGCCTCATGGGACCATCATTTGATTTCAACAGAAAAACAAGCCCAAACACACCTCCAGGCTATGTAATGGCTATCTGACCAAGAAAGAGAGTGATTGAGTGCTGCGTTAGATGACCTGGCCTCCGCAATCACTTGACCTAAACCCAATTAAGATGTTTTGGGATGAGTTGGATAGCAGAGTGAAGGAAAAGCTGCCAATAAGTGCTCAGCACCTCTGGGAACTCTTTCAAAACTGTTGGAAAACCATTCCACGTGACTACCTCATGAAGCTGATTAAGAGAATGCAATGAGTTTGCAAAGCTGTTGTCAAAGCAAAAGGTGGCCTTTACTTCCTACATCTTTTCTAGCTCCTCTTTCAGCCCCTGGTATTTTTCAAGCTTCTTCTGTTCCGCTCGGGATTGCTAAATGTATCACCACTGTCGTCTTCTGTTGTCTATTGGCTTTGAGTTGGCCTCCAGAGTTGTTTTCCACAGCATCATTGAGTTCTTGATGAAGAGTTTTAGTGTCCTGTTGATGGCAAGCATCACAGTATCCATGTGTGAGTAGTGCAGTGCAGTAGAGTAGGCTTTCTTGTTGTCAATCCAGGCATAGCACAGGTTGGTCTGCCCGGTCTTGCAGTCTGGGGCGACTACTCTATTGACCGTAGATTGTAGCTGGTGCTTGGCTCCCCTGGTATTGCTACCAATTCCTTTCTGGGCCTTTGGCTGGGTGTCTGTTTAGTGATGCAACAGATATCTTTATAGTGATTCATTTTACATGGTGCTAGATTGTGGTTTAGTTTTGTCTGTGATAAAAGAATATCATCTTCAAATGGTCCTAAAAGCAACAAACAAGGTGTTTTCTCATTATGGTATAATGTATAAACCAAAAATATTATAAATCTCTATCAAACATACGTAAACTTGTACCAAAAAGGTAACGCACATACATATTACAAAGATTTCAGATCCATAAATAATCAGTTGCTTCCTATTTGATCAAGGCAATCCTTAGCAGGATATGATCTGATACAGAAATGGGTCTGAGGTATTCACAGTGGCCTCTTAATCTAAGGGATTCAGTCAGAAGCAGCTTCTCTGTCTCCCTCGTCTTAGACAAGCTCCCACTTTGATAGATCAAACATGAATAGGCCTTGATCAACGGATAACTAATCATTGAAACTCCCACCGCTTCAAGACCAGCGCACTGCGACAGATGTTCCAAGTGTAAAATGCTCATGATCATTCATGCTCAGTGATTTAGTCAAGGTTGGAGCGATTACTTTGAAACAAAATTCATCATCAGAGTGATAACATTAATCTCACCACGACTGCACACTTATAAGGGTTAATGAGAAATATACCAGTCATGATTTAGGCCTGCTTGGTCAATATACAGTGTAAAAATAAAAATAGAGACACAGCACTAAGTAAATAAGACTTTTCTGGATTGGAATGATGAATGATCAAAAACCTTTAATGTGAATATTCTTGTGAAGGGGCCGACATAAGCTTTAAGTTCAGAGATGAAAGCTTATGATCAGCTTGAATTAAATCTAAGTTTGAATAGAGTTAGGACAACTAGCAGTGCTAACCAAACTTCCTCTTTAGTCTCAAAGACTTTTTTTTGTGTCACCCAAGCCATTTAATCAGTTTTGTCGAATCAGGCAGTATGTGGATCCTTTGCATTTTGATCACTATATTAGCCTTTTTTCTACATTGATAAACAGGGTATATCAGGTTAAAGACTATGTCCACAAAGAACAGTTACATCTGTAAACATTGGTCCTTATTCCACACTAATAGACAATAGAACAGTTAGAAAGCGATTTATGATGGTCGAGGAAAGCTTGGAGCTGTGTGGCAGTAAGCTTAACAAGAACACTACACTGCCAGTACAATACAGTTGTTGTTGTTATTTTGCTTACCTTGTAATTCAATTGACATCTCAGTGTAGAATTTACTGTTTCATCTGGTTAAAAAGTGATATTCATGAAACACAAAACAGAAAAATGTAAATCCCAGCTGACAATGGGCAAGACGTGGAGTGGTGGCTAGTCAATCACTGCAAACTGCAAACTCCATTTGCGAGTGAGGGTGTGCACCACCTTGCTGCCCCTCACGCATAAATGGAGTTTTTAAAATTTAGTCAGCTGGAGACACCTAGTTATTTGACTTTTGAAGAGTTTTCATTTGCATGACAAAGACCCATCACAGGGAAAACATCACTATGGCAGCAATGTGGTAGGCGATTAGGAAGCAATATCATAACCCATCACCTGCTTGTATACTGGATAATTAGACTATTGCACTACATTTAAATGCATTATCCAATTTTATACCTGATTTCTTACAAAAATATGCTTTTGTGGCACATTCGAAATACATTGAGGAAAACATATTTTCCTGTCTATTCTGTCATTTTCCAAGGCTTATACATGACTGGAAGGTTTTTTTAAGAGTGCTTGATAGTTGGTGTATGCTTGTGTTCAGAGCCCTCATTTAGTCCTTTTGACTTGTGAGTATCGCTTCTCACATTGATGTAATTGATGAGATTGGGTATATCAGTGTACCACAGGATACTCACAGCCTTAATCAATACGTACTGCAGTAATATTTTTATGTCTATACCCTGTGGGTACTAAAGCATGTGGCAGATTGCATATCACTACATCAAATAGATTTCTGCACTTTGCAGACATATAGACACTGCAGAACAGAAACAGTGAGCATTTTAAGGAGCTGCAGTCAGTAGAAAGCAGGTAGACACATTTGCACAGACTTCTCTCATTCTATTCATGAATGAGGAAAAAGTGCAGGAACAGCAAAATTATTCTGCATGTCTTTACTTTTCCATATCTCCATGATGTGCCCTAAACTGATGACCGAGACAAGCATTTGTCCCAGTCTATTTTGAGAATGAAGCCGAAGAGACGACTGTCATTCAGAAAGTGCTTGATATCAAGAAGAAAAAATGAGTTAGATTGGAGTGGGGGAGAAAGAATAACACAACAAGCACATTCAAAGTCATGCTGAAGCCCTAATTGAGTTATGTTGATAGTGTATGTTGATTGCGAGGCATTTTGAGATGCTTTCTTGATGTCTCGTGGGGATTGGGACAGGGCGATATAAACAGCATTAATGGAAGGAGATGAAAAATGCTCACACTGCCTTAGCTCTCTGGCAGGCATTTGTTTACCCAATTTGAATAAGAAGAAATCTATCATTAAAGACAGAGTCGTTAGCAGTCAGGATGACTCGGTTGTGGATCCTTTGTTTTGCACTTCCAAGACCTGAACATGCCGACTGTGCAGCTATGGCAGACTTTACTACATGTCTATATGATTGAACTTTGCAGTCCTATGAGGTTTATATATCTCTCAACAACACAAATGTAGGATAGTTTTCACTCAGAGAGGCACAAGACAGAAGTAAAATGCAAGACAACAACGTAGCCTTAATTGTTTTCCATCCAGACACCATTAGACACCATAAAACACACCAACACTCACGACAAAAAGTAACTAGCTGCCTTATATACTCTCATGGCTGCAGGTAATTAAGCAGGCAAAACCATTTAGGTGGGACCACAAACCTTATTAAATATTTAAACCCCATAACATAAAAATAGAACATAAAGAATGAAGAATAAATATTTACATGAATATAGGTCCCTATCATTCACCAATAACACACACACTCAAATAGTCACATATACCAGCCTTGTCTGCCCCTACTGTCACACCTGTACATACCTGACCAGTCACTGTGATTGCTGTATAGTAGTATCAGAAAGTTACAAAAATAGTCACAGCTTCCAAGATGCTGTTTGATAAATTAAGTTTTATATATAGGTTCGGGAACATTGACCACGCCTTAGTCCCACTTCATTTCCGCACCAAAATATTTAAGCACATCATATCCGTTTCTTCCCCCTTCGACTCAGTTTTCACCAGATGGTAGAAGAGACGGCTTCCCCACCCAGAGTCTCAGTGCCTCAGTTCCAACAGACCGTAATCCCTTCATCCCCTCAACCTTCACCCCTTCATCCCACAACCCTCACACCTCTATCTCTCATCCCTCCCCCAGACCCTCTATCCATCCTACCCACTTAATCTCAGCTCTACTTCCTCATTATTTAATACACCTTTTGATATCCACAACTTTATTGGCGTAGTCTTTGTTTGTGGATCCACAAAGTGCATTGTTAAAGTATGTTGAGAATTGGACTGAAAAATACATTAATACAGACAACATTTCTAGCAAAGGTATTCAAAGCAGTAATTACATTTCTTCCAAAATGTATTTGGCAAACCAAGTTGATAGCATATTAACATATTTGTAGGGGACAGAGTTGACTGTAAGTAATGCTAAAGATGGCAGCAAAGATTACACGAAACAAGTAAACGAAACAAGCTCTACAATAGATTCAAGAAATGCTGCTTAACTCCAAAAGTGAGTTAATAAAACTCCACAAATGAGAGCCAAGACCGAAACAAAACCAAAGGCATTTGCAGATAACATACGGTTGTGCCACACACACAGAAGACCACACTTCAACAGCAGATGCCTTCCAGCTGTTCAGAGATTCAATTCCTTAGTGTAACACTGCAATATCTGCGCACTATCGCTGCACACTACACTATCGCTGCATCCCAATGCCATTACCGGGGGAGGCTGATCGCTGAGGAAAACATACGGTCTTATCGACAATACAGCAAAAAAGCACAAATAAAAAACACTGCTGATAGGCACCTTCAGAAGTTTACTGTAAACTCAGATCTCTGTGGATATAGGCATTGTATATTCAAAGCTTTTTATTGGCTCTGTTGCCAACACATATATGCAGTATAGTGCTTTTGTATGGTGGTCATGAATACAAAGTGATAATGGTCAAAAGATGTGTGTAAGTGTTCTTGTTTATGTATGTGATTGAGAGTGAGGAATAAAAAAAGAGGCTATTCCATGTCCTATTTTTAGTAATAGTGAATTGATTTTGACAATTAATTGAAGGCTACGCTTATGCTGAAGCGGTTTTGTCTCCTGTATTTTCCCACCGCAGTTCGCATCTGCATATGGTATTAACTCCCGCCACCTGAACATAAAATGGAGCCCAACAAGTGATAACCTGGCTGTTTTACTACCACCTCACCAAAAGGAGAAAACTTTTTTCCAGCAGAGGAAGTAAAATTAGCATTTAAATAGCAACACATATTCTATCATCTAACTTGATTTGAAGCAACAGCAGTTGACACACTAAAAAACAAAAAAACAATCAAGATAAGGAGAAGGGGAAAAGAGGAATGAAGAGGAATGAATCGTAAGAAACAAAAAATACACTGATTTCTTCTCCTGATGTCTAAAACAGGAGTTTATTTATCACATTGAAACATAGTTGTGTGAGCAGGAGTGGGTAGTGAGTAGTTATACACCTTCAGCTCCTCATTAAAGCTACAATCCACAGCTTGCAATGTTGGCAGGTTGCAGCTGGAGGTAACTGCTTGAACTATGAGGCTTCGTTACACAACAGTTGTGTCACTGCAATAAAGTATTCTCTACTCTGGCATACCATGTCCTCTCATTGATTGGTGGGAAAGATTATATTCACTCTTTCAAGAAGTAATGTCTCATTCTAGAAAGAGCAAAGCTCAAATCAAATATTTCCAAAGGCAATTTGCAGTTCAGCATGAAAGTTCTTCATATCTCTGAAAACTGTTGATATAATTAGTACCATGGCACTCCTTCTTTTGTATTTGAACACATTCCTTCCAAATTAGACCATTAGACATTTGCACACCAACCATCCACCTGAGCTACAGCCCAAGAGGTTTTGTGATGCTCAAAGAAAAATGGAAACATTGTTTAGAATATCTCAACAAACAATAAATGTAGTTTTTTTTTGGATGAAGACATTCTTGATCTTGATACGCCAACAGTTTTAGAGATGGAAGACAAAAGCCTGGGATCAAAGGTAAATCAGTGCTTGTGTGAGTGTCAGTCATTATGTACGAACTTTCAGAGACACAGTCTGAGAGATGCGCTGATGCATTACAGATGCCTGAGAGATATCTAGCAGCTTTAATATCTGCACCTGTCTGTGCTATCAAATCCTGCAGTGAAAAATGTGTTTTGACTGGCAATAACTGCAGCGACAACCTAAAGCCAATGAGAGTGCAAAATATGGGGCAAGGGAAATCAGGGGGATGAGTTTCAACACTGTTTATGTTTTGTACAGTAAATTCTTTTGTTTTTCTTCTGCAAATCAGTGCATGAACAACTTGGATTGTTTCTTGTGGAATTTATTAACTTAACTTTATTAACAACACTAGAATTCCTGTCTCACACATGGTTTGGAGAAGAGACAGACTTGGCAGGGATTTCTCCTCGTGAATTGTCTTATAATGTGTGACCCCATGCCGCTGATCACTCATGTAATGTGCAAACTACAATAACTTCAAGATTCCCGAGTGTAGACAAACAGTAATGTCATCAGTGTTACAATCTAATGACTTTGAAAGTCATGTGCCATCCAGGTGCTATCAGTCACTGTAGCCCTGTGTAAAGAGAGAACATTCATTGCATTGGGAGCACTGGGATGCTACAAGATGGTCATAGTGCAGAAACCTACTTTTACAAAGGAGACCCAGGTATGTCAGACAGAAACTGACAGTTTTCTCCTTAAGTACTCCAGATGAATCTCCTCTCTGAGTGTTCCCCCCACACACCTATGTTTTCCCGTTTTTTTCTTCTCAATGAATATACTTAATCATGACTTTGGCACCACAGCAGAATTATTCATGGGCTATTGAAATGAGAGTGCTGAGCCATTAATCAGATAGTAGTAACTGCCACGGATGAGGCCAGTACCTATTAAAATGTATGTCCTTTTAATTTGGCCATGTGGTGCTGGCAAAGTGCAGCATACATGCCTCAACCTCCCTTTAATAGTCTGTCATTTACATTCACAGTAATGGGCCAAACCAAGGGCAAGTATCACAGTGATTGTGATCAAGGTCAGTGATGCAGCTATTGTTTTATGTTTACTGAACATGAGTTACAATTTGCTTACATGAGGCAATAATTGATCATTTTAAAAGGGGCATCAATACTGCATGCGTTGATGTACCTCAGCATCTGTGTTGATCACTGACTGGATGGTACACAGCAAGGGGTTGCGTTAACAAAGGACTTTACTTCATCTGAACGATGTGGGATCTGATGGAGGAAATATCTACCAAAGATTAGAGGTTAAAGCTTGTGTTAATGTTCAAATATAAACAATGAATACTAAAGTATGATTGCTGCATGATGCAGACTTACTTTTGTTAAAATAAATAAATGTATTTCTTTTATTACTTTTACATGTAATTAATATCAAGGTCCTATTACTGATTATATTTATCATAGACATAGATATAGTCATAGACGTTTTGGAAAGAGTAATAAGTTTTGAGAAATCTGTCTGTAAAAATTCCCCCTAGATACTTTTCTTTCTCTTTCTTTCACATCTGATCTTTATATGAGAAAAAGTGACGATCTCTGAACATTTAAGCAAAGTCACTTACTGCTGGACTGGAAAAAGAATGGAGAAGCTGTGCAATGGTGTCTAGTTTTAAAGCACATATAATAACACTGCACCATTAAAATATAATGAAAAGCAACTGATTATTAATCACTACATGGCTGATTGAGATTGAGTGTAAAATGGTCATTGTGCATTTTGAGTTCTGTGGGAGAGGAGTTCCACGTATTGATTTCTCTGAGCAGATCATGGAGTGTGTAAAAGAATTTGCAGGATGGAAAAATGTAAACAGCTCCTACTGAGTACATTTGTTTTGCAAGTGTGCTGACAATAACGAGAAAGCTTCTTAAATTCTCAAATTTTTGATGGGTATTCAACACAGTTCTGATATATTTTAATTCTGATACCTATCCAATACACTAACCTTTTATTTAACTACTGACATCTGACAAGGGAAGGCCTCTGGACAATATAATGTATGGTGATATTGAGATGCATGCATGAAAAACTTGAAAAATAGATGGTATACCTGGGGAAACAAAAAATGTTGATAATTTGCCCCCATTTGAGATTCTTTTACATTTAAGGATTTAAGGAGATTAAACCGCAGTTATTATGGCAGAGAATTAATGGTAATGGGATTGCTATATGCATGCTAGGTGGAAAAATAATGCAAAATGGAAAATTTAGTTATTCACATAATATAAACTCACAGAATTAGGCAGAACTGAACAAAATGGCAGTATAGTCAAACAGAGAGACTAAACTGAACAGCAGACAAACAATCAACAGTTCAGGCTTAGAGAAAGCTGCTGCTGCCACATAATACGTCCTTAGGAGATTCAAACTGTCCAGCATTCACAGGCAGGAGAAACCTTGTGGGTAGCCATTCATACAGGTGGAGCAGCACAGAACTAAATGCTTAATTACAGTGCAATCCTTCTGTACAATTTATACTCAAACCATTGCATTTAGTCACTTCATAGTATATGTGATAATCCCAGGAGACCACAGTACAGCACATTCTCTTGCTGAATCCTTGAGATACAGGCCAGCATATGAGGACAGTGGTGAGGATGTGTGGTGGTTTAGAGGGTCAAACATGCAAACACACACACAAACTCCTCCCAGAATACACAGTGGCAACTAAGACACTTGAAGCTTTCCGTTTTGCACAGAAAACAATACACAGAAACACAATGAAATACCATGGACAGATTTACTGACACACACAAAATCGTAGTTGTACACATGCTTCAACAACAGCACACTCAGCTAAATATGGCAGTTCCTCAGAATATTAAAAGTCAAACACAGACAGGACAAAAGCCATGTTGGCAACCCTTATATGAGTTCATTACAAATAACATAAAAGAATTGACAACATTCTAATTTCACTTTTTTTAAAAAGGTTATCAGGACTATGGCTATACAGTAAATGTAAAATTTGTCCTAAGGGTGGTGCTTAAATTAAGATTACGGGGTATCAGCAACAATAAGGTTACATGCTCCATAGACCTTAGATCCACTCAGTGACTTTCATGGCAATCTATTTATTAGATCATAAACTGTGTGCAAAGTTGACATTTTGGCCGGAGAACTCTTCTATTTTGTGTGTGCTCCACCTGGTCAAAAGACTTCTGTTGTTAAAAATGCCCATCAGTGGTGTTGCATTCCCATCTGGACCTAAATTTGCAATGAAGCACCCAGGTCCTGTCTTACCAGATAGAAAGTGTGATCAGGCAATGAAGGGCCAACCTCCAGGGGCTCCAGCTGTCCAAACACACAGCCCCATGGCTGAGAGCCAAAAGGCTGGTGTATCAGAATGAGCCAGACGGTGCTCCCACTATAGCTGATGCGAATCAACACACAGGATGCATCAAACAAACAAAAAACGTAGTCTAGTAGCTGTAGCCGGGATTTCATAAACGTGCTACTTGTTGTATTTGGAGTGTTGACCCAAGATGAGGAGTATCAAGATAGCCATTGGTGTGAATTAGCCTTAAAGGATCTCTAAATGAGATCTCTGTTAACAGATGTGAGACAAAGGGAGTTCTGTATTCATAGAGAGAATGTCTAGGTCCAAGTCATCCATGGGTTCAAATTGTAGCGTTCTTAAGGCGTGTGGTTTCTTTAAAAGGATTTTCCAACAGTCAAGTGGCCACGGTGTAAGTGGGAAAGCTGTCTTCAAACTGTGTGGTCATGAACAATAATGCACTTGGCACTTATCCACTTTATTCTGCTCTTTTTTAAAAAATAATCTTGTAACTCAATATTGATTCTCCTTTACATGAAGTAAGCTTTAATTGAACCTGCTTAAAAACAATTCCGAAAACATAAGATAATGTATGTAATAGTGCTCATGGTTGGAAATATTGTGTAGACACAGTGAAATGTTACTGAGCTGTACGACAAAAGAAACATATATTCTCCAACCACATGTCTCTATTAAATGGAAAACACATAGGTTGCCTGTGCAACAACAGAAGCCAGATGTGTCAATGCTGAGTACACTGTGGATTGCGTAGGCTGTGCGGTTGACACATCTCTTTCTTTTTTTTTCTTTTTCTTTTTTGTTATTTTCCCGAGGGCTTGTATGCCCAGACCAGGCAGACAGGCAGAGTGGTGGGGTCAGTATTATGTTAGAGTGTTGATGGATATGTCAAGTGAAAAGCATCTGCCTGTTTAATGTGATGTCTTCTGACATGGAAACAAAGAGCAGGCTCTGTTCTTTCCCCTTAGATACCACTGGCTACTGCTATGCTTGACATTGTGTCTGTGTGTGTACACTTGGCTGGCATGTGTGTATGTACCTTTTGTGTATGGGTGGCTCTTGTGAGAGCTAATATCTAACATCAAACCTCTGTGTTAGACCTTCAGACTTATGGCAAAGTGAGATCCTTTTTGTTAGTTGTCACTTCTTTAATACAATAGGAGGTTGCTGTAGATCAAAAGTGCCTAAAGCACAAGTTGTAATTGAAATCAATATTATAATATTTAATTTTGTAATACCTATAAATCACAATGTTAAAAAGGGATGAACGATTGTATTGTCAAAAAAGGAAAAACGAAGGGCTCAGTGGGTGAATGTTGTGTCCACCATCTTTATACAGTCACAGGGATGCAAATGTGGATGCATATAGGGGACATGAGCATGTGTGTCTGTCAGTGCCTGCGTTACCATAAGCGGAATTTGTTCACCCATGTCCATGCACACAAAGAAGTGCCATTTGTTTTCCACCAGGCATTGCAAACACTCCATCACCACAGAGAGACATCTCTCAGTGGACCCAGCCCACATGCTCTGCAACGCAGGCAATCTGTTTAGCAAGACAAGGCATGAACGTGTTTGTGTGCACGCAAATGCCTTCTGTGTTTTTACACCTATATGTCTGAAAAAGGAAGTATATGTGAATATCCATGGCAGATGGGAGCATTCTAATACAATGGGCCAAAATTAGATGCTCTATCCTCTTAACAAAACTGATCACATTAATCAAATACTACGGACTGTGGTTATGTTATGTATCATTTTTTATCTATAGTTTTATTCACCATGGGTATCAATATCACCTGACTTTCAGAATCAATAAATGCTTTTTCAGTACCATATTTATTTATTCTTGTATTTCAAATTACAAATCTTGGTATTACTTTTCAAATTCACCGTTGTTCAGTGGGGCCATAACTTTGCATGTTGAAAACAGTATACCAATAACAAGATCATTAAATAAATCTGAAAATATTATCAAGATAAATAAAGAAGTTATCTTAATAGAGGAAATGTTACATCTGTGTCTGGCTCCAGGCTGAAACCCGCATGGTGGAAAATGTGCGATAATTGTTTTATTCAGTTAAGTGCAGTGGTGACTCAAAACACAGTTTAAAGCTCAGCTGTGATATATATTACGTTACCTCCTCGTTAAAAGCTTATAAGAAGATAACAGAATCCTCTGTTTACAGACATGGTATGTTTAGATCATATTGAAATCGGCTGTCCTGCAACAATCTTCTCAGTGAGGCTCAGACAAAACTGACACAGCAAACTAAACACATACACACACCTAAACATACATTTACCTAACACCTGGTGTCGACTGTAGAGAAAGACATTAGTCAGCTATCGTCATTCCTCAAGTGTGGAATCATTTTCTTTCAAATTAAATGCACTTAATCAATGACAATAACATAATGAGCCTAAAGTGGAATTCAAAATGTTGTCCTTCAAATCTCCCAAGCAGATTCAAGCTACGTTGATGTGAAAAAAAAACCTTTCATAGACTTTTTTGTGTCTTCACCCATTCTTACAGAAACACTTCCAAATGGCCAGTACAGTAAATGCATTGTGCGGTGCAGAGCTGAGAATGAAACAGAAGTTAAATGACTGGCCACACTTGATTCCTGCAGCATTAGGCCATATCTTTATTAAATTGTTTGCTCTTTAAGCCCTTCAGCTCTGACATATTGGCTTCTCCATGTATGATCCGGCCTCTGAGAGTCGTTGCCATTAATCTGTGTGGACCAAGCTCCTCTCCAATTTTTGTGATCACCCTGAAAGTAATTAACCTAATGGATGAGTGCCATTACGTAATGACACCAGTCATATTATGTACTGAACAACGCAGGAATTGTAGTTCATTAGAGGGAAGGCAATTATTTTGGGGGGCATGAGATAAGGAGCTGAGGAGTGAGAAGAAGTCCATCATTATTATTTATTTATTCCTATTTAACAAATGTGCTAATAATTTGGAATCTAATGTGTTGAGCTGCCTACCTCTGTGTGCTATTTGGTTGGATTGCTAAATTAACATAAATACTACCAGTCAAATTAAATCAAAGGGAAATAAAGGCTCTTTTTTGCTTTTTCTTTTATAACACTGCAACCACAATCATTCCTTAACTTTACCCAACTGTTTTGGTTGCCTAACTCTAAGCATACCTTAAAAAACAGTTTACTTCTCATAACCATGATAATTTTCTAATCATACTCATGCCATAGTTGTCATTTGCAAATATTGCAGAGAGGAAAAATCTTAGAAAGATTGGCATTGACATTTGACATAATCTGGGGTTTTTGCATAACCATCTAATATTGACATTTTTGGAAATGTCAATTTTAAACAAAAACATCAGAGCACACTGTCAAATGGTCAAATACTTTTGCTGGTGACAAATAGTGACAACTATTTCTGTCACATTTATTGTGAACAACCAAGTGAAACACTATGGCTTTCAAGACAGACTGTCTGAAAATGTGTTGTGTTATTCCCATATTTAAGGGCTACAATTAAGGTTTATGTATTTAAATGATATTGCATCTCCCTCATCCCTATCACAAATAGCATTTAACTCTGCTTTCCAAGGGAAACATTAAGAGCAACTATAAACAAAATTTTCCACTTTTCATTGAATTTTTCCATCTGATTCCAACAGTTTCAAAATCTTGGTACTTTTCTTGGCCACATTATACTTGCTGTATAGGCACTAAACATAGATTGAGCAGGTATTAATGCAATTTTTTTTACATTAGCTTGAATGTGCATGATGCATATACACAAGCCATAAAATCCTTAATCATGTTGATGTATTGCCATCATAAGATCTACTGATTCTAATAACTGCAATTTCAAGGTTATGACCTAGTGGCAATAAGTATAGATTAAATTTTATGCAAATAAGTTTTTTTTACTTGAATGGGTTAATACTAATGTAACTGTATTTGTCAGTTGCTAGCAATCATATTGCAAGAAAAGGTGATATGTTTCAGGTTAAATCACCTCACCTTCAGCCTCCCCATCATCAGGGATTTGTTTGTATGGAGTTCATGTTTTAACATTGCTATTGAAGACTATTGAAGGCTCTTAAAGTAGCCTTTGCTTTTCAAATAGACCTGCATGAACCCATGTGGCAACATAGGTGGCACATACCTACATCAGAGTCTGGCACGGTTCCAGTTTTGCAAACCCACAATGCCCACAAAGCTCAGTACCAGACCTGACCCATTACCCACAGTTACCTCCTAATTCAAATCCAGACCCGTCTGGAAACTTCATTTCAACACCAGGAGCTGTCTATACTATGACTTATTAAACAGCAGAGTGATAAACAGTATCAGTTTGGATACCTTTTTCAGAGGAAGATTTCCATTGTAGGATAATAATATATAAAGTCATTTTCAATTGTATTTATTGTATATATTTAAGTAGTTAACCCTGTAATTTGTGGTATGGCGAATTTGACTCACTTGCCTTTATTTACTGACCCCTGATATGAACTATATTGTATGCGATCTGCAGTAAATGGGCTAAAATTTGATTAAAACACTGTACTTTAAAAGAAGAAATTGGGGGGAACACAACATCACCAACATGGCAGAGTTCATTGAGACAGTAGCTATAGCAACGTGACAAGTACACACATGAAGCCTTCTAGCCACTCTAAGCTCCACTTAGATCATCTGCTGTCTTCTCTTCTCCACCTGCCAAAAAGATGACAGCTCTCAGCGGACCCACTTTAACAAGGAGGGCCTCAGGGCCCAAAGGGAAAAATAAGGGATTCCAGCAGATTGCTAGTGTACCCCATGGGAAACAGCAGCAGTCTGCTTTCTTATCCCTACAGTATCCACCAGCTTCAGTCTGTAACTCTATCTGGACCGTGACATTCCAACAAAGTTACAAAACAAGTCTCAATGGAAGAGGAGGGTTGGGGGCACTATGATTAAGTTTGTGCTTCTTTATCACCTTGGGAAAGGTTGAGTAAAAGGACAAAAGAAAGCATACACATGAAGTAAAGTAAGAAAAATCCTATGTTTTCCCAGGAGTAATCAATTAATTGTGGGAAAGTTGCCAGCAATTACTGATCAAAGGAGGAGCTGAATCGCAGTCCTTAAGCTTTGAAGAAGTTTAATAAGTCACCTACATGCCTGAGAGTCTAGCCTGCTTATCGTTGTAATTTAATCCTTAATGAGACACTAAGATTATCACCTCCCTAACTCAGCTCCCTGGAGAGAAAGTAAATATGGAGGACACACATTGTGGTGTAGAATGGTCGCATTAAGTTGCTCAGCTGCAATGGTCTATTTCTTCACTGCCATTTCTTCATCTTCTGTAGTTTTAAAAATAATTCCTTTTTCTCTGTAGACAAATGAAGTCATGACCAGTGATAATCTCATTCGATTTTCAGTTTTATCACCCCCTACATTAGGCTTTTATTTGCTTTAGCTTTTAATTCTTATTTTTCTCAGCTCTATTATGGTCTGATTTCTTTCCAAGAGCACAAGGCACATATGATGCGTAATTACATGATTCGATTTTTAAGAGTTTAGGTCAAAGGAGAGAGAATGAGAGAGAGAGAGAGAGAGTAGAAAAAAACATCTGCCACCTCTCCAGCTGACCTTGTCACTTTCCCCTCATGGCTGAACTCTGCTTAACCCTCAAATGAGTCCACATTTTCATTTGCTCACCTCAGCCGCATTCGGGCTAATTATGGATGTCACAAACTGACGCCTGCACGTGAGGACAGCCATTATGCTGGAAAGCAAGCTGCTGATGCTGCTAAAACATGTGTTCCCCAACAAGGCTTTGTACTGTAGGCGTCACAGTCGACTGATGCCACAGCAGAATACATATTTCCCACCAATCATTTCTGACAGGCAACTAACACTGCAGATGTGCTTGCAAAGTCCTATTAGGACAAATGGCACATACCAGTACATGAAAAATAATATGGACGTGTGCATGTGACAAACAGGGTGTCAAGTTAACCTCATGCTATATCTGTTTCAGAACCCTGTGAGACTTGTACAACCTGTTGATCTTATGTGACATATACTGATTGGAGAAATATGACCACTTTATAAACCACCTCAAATATAGATGCTATAACTCTATATAACTATATATAATACAGTCAGCTGCTATAACAGCCTTCGCTCTTCTCGTTTAAGGTAGATTTTGGAACGCTGTTACAGGGATTTGCTCCTATCAGCCACAAGAGCATTAAATCATTAGTGAGGTCCAGCTCTATTGTTAGATGGTCTGTAAATGGTCTGTATAGTGTATGGCACCTTTCTAGTCATTTCAATCACTCAAAGCGCTTTTACATTACATCCTCATTCACCCATTCACACGTCATTCATTCAGGAGGATTCTTTCACACACATTCAGACACTGACACACTGTAGCTATGCTTCAGGAGCAGGTTGGGGTTCAGTGTCTTGCCCAAGGAAACTTTGACATGCTGACTTAGAGGAACTGGGGGCAAGAACCCTATGAGACTTGTACAACCTGTTGGGATTAGATGGGGTTGAGGTCATGACATGTCTTTATGAGGGCAGTAACGTACTGAAACAGAAAAAAGGTCCCCTCCCAACTTTTGAAACATTTTGAAATACATTGCTGTCTACAATAGCATAGATAAGTATCTGGGTGTCCACATACATTCCGATATATAATGCTAAAATGTAAATGTACTGATATAAGGCAATAGGGCGGCTGTGGCTCAGTGGTAGAGTGGGTCGTCCCTCAATCAGAAGGTTGGGGGTTTGATCCCCAGCTCCTATGAGTCAACATGTCGAAGTGTCCTTGGGCAAGACACTGAACCCCAACTTGCTCCTGAAGCATGGCTTCAGTGTGTGAATGAGTATGAAAGAATAGTCTCCTCCAAATTACATTCCTCCTGTATGAATGGTGTGTGAATGCGTGAATGAGGATGTCATGTAAAGTGCTTTGAGTAGTTGAAATAACTAGAAAGGCACTATACAAATACAGACCTCTTACCATTTAGGAGGAGTATTTGAACCATTAACGATGTAAGTCACAACTAGAGCCGAACCACTGAGAAATGCTAATACATACCATAACTGATGAAAAAAGGTTTTTACACACAAATAAATGTGACTGTGAACCATCCAACAGATCTGCAACCCTATACCCCCAAAACAGTTAAATGTCTTTTAGTTTGTATTCCTTAGTTTTGTAATTCATAATTTTTCTTGTTTAAACTGGATTGCGGCAAGTTCCATGAGTTGTGTCTGTATAACCGTAAACCATATGCACACTCATATGTCTGAGCCATGAGCAGCATCACACAAGAACTGCTAGTAGTATCTCTATACTATATATATCTCTATACTATATATATATATATATATATATATATATATATATACACACACTGTTCCAAATTATTATGCAAGTAGGATTTCAGTTAAATAAGCTTTTGTTTTTTTGTTTTTCAATGAAATGTTTTGCTTGTGTTGTTTCTCCTGTCTGTTTAAAACATTGACATCAATTTCAGAGAGGTTTGATAATTTATTTGGCAGGTGAGCCTAATTAAAGGGAAACTACTTAAGGAGGTTGTTCCACATTATTAAGCAAGTCACAGGTTTCATGCAATATGGGGAGAAAGGAAGATCTTTCTGCAGATGAAAAGCGTAAAATATTGCAGTGCCTTGCAAAAGGTATGAAAACACTGGAAATTTCACAAAAACTTAAGAGAGATCACCGTACTGTGAAAAGATATGTGGGTGATTCAGAGTGCAGACTGGCTCGCTCAGATGAAGGTGTATTGAGATTTCTGTCAAGCAAATACATCGTATTAAGCGAGCAGCTGTTAAAAAGCCACTGCTGAGCAGCAAACAGGTATTTGAAGCTGCTGGTGCCTCTGGAGTCCCAAGAACCTCTCGATGCAGGATCCTTCAGAGGCTTGCAGTTGTGCATAAAGCTGTATTTTGGCCAGCCCTAACCAATGCTCACAAGGAGAAACGTTTGCAATGGGCTCGGAAATACATGAAGACCAATTTTCAAACAGTTTTATTCACTGATGAATGCCGTGCTACACTGGATGGTCCAGATGGATGGGTTCTGGGTGGCTGGTGGATGGCCACCATGTCCCAACAAGGCTGCGATGTCAGCAAGGGGGTGGTGGAGTGATGTTTTGGGCTGGAATAATGGGGAGTGAGCTGGTAGGCCCCTTCAGAGTGCCCGAAGGTGTCAAAATGACCTCTGCAAAATATGTGGAGTTCTTAACGGATCATTTCCTGCCATGGCATAAAAAGATCTGGGCCTTTTGGAGTAAAATCATTTTCATGCAAGACAATGCACTATCGCATGCTGCAAAAAATACCATTGAGTCCTTGGCTGCTATGGGCATAAAGGGAGAGAAAATCATGGTGTGGCCACCATCATATCCTGACCTCAATCCTATTGAGAACCTGTGGAGCACCCTTAAAAGGAAGATCTATGAGAGTGGGTGGCAGTATACCTCAAAACAGCAGCTCTGGGAGGCAATTCTGGCATACGCAAATGAAATCCAGGCAGAAACTATACATTGACTCACAAGTTCAATCGATGGGAGAGTTGTGAAGGTGATATTCAAGAAGGGCTCCTATGTTAACATGTAACTTGACATGTAAAGATGTTTTTGATTGAAACAGCATTTATTTTGAGAAAAAAATATCTCCTAATGCAGAGAATACAACAGATTTCCGTTTTCAATTCTTTATAACCCATTGAATGCTTTGAAACTGTTGTGCATAATAATTTGGAACACTGTATTTTGAGTTATTTAAAACAAAAATACAGTCGTCATCATCTGAAGTTTTGATTAATAAAATCCTGATTATAATATAATGGTTGAGGACTTAAAAATTCATACCTACTGTCATTTGTATTGACTATTTAGGAAAAACGAACAAAAACAGCATATGCATAATAATTTGGAACACAGTGCGTATATGTACACTTTTTTTCCCCATTCTAACACTGAACCTGGTTGTTGCAACAAGAAAGTGACAGTGTAATCCATCTGCTGCCTGTGAATGCTGAATATGATCATTACCCTTCATGCTGCAAAGTTCACATCTTCCTAATGGTATAGTCACACGTCATGAGACCAGTTTGCAGCACAGATGCATCCTCAGCCTTCCACTCCCAGTCTATCTGTTAGGAAAACTTTAGTTTACATATCTGTTTGACATCTTCCACATCTTGCTTCTCCGGCATTGACAAACCAGATTATAAACGCATGGGCTCGGCCACTTTGCGACTCTTGTAGAATTTAATATAATGTAATATTTGGGATTTTAATGACCATTAAAAATGTATCAATTCATCATCAATCAGTTGTTAAAAATTGCATAATCAATTAATGAAAAATAACACATTCAGCAAAGGTGGATGCACTTTTATCTAACTGTTCTAAAAAATATCTTCTCTTCTCTACACTGAAGTAGCATTTGAACCATTTCAGAGTTTGCCTTCATTCATCAACAATCAACTGTTCAGAACCCCCAAATATTCAGTTTGCACTGTGTTGGGCCCACATATTTCTTGTGCTTTGAACAAAGGGCTCCCTCTTTGAACTCAATTTCCCTTTAGTCCTTTAGTTTCACATGCTAAACGCACCTCTGGATCTAGGCTCCGGCCGCCATTGGTCAATGTGTGACACATGACCCCCACAACTTCAGGTCAATATGAGCAGAGTTCCCACACTACCCTTTCTCTCTTTTCCCTGGTTCTTCTGGTCTAGGCTCTACTGGAGCGTCAGCTCCAGCCTTGCATCTTACTTGTCTCACCTCTCCTCTAGCTCCAGCCTCAGTGTGGCTTGTACCAAGCACACCACTTTTTTGTGCCTGAATCAACTTTCTCAGTGCTGGCAGGTATGACCCAATATCTGCCAGTTGATCGTCAAAACAACAGGAGCACACCAGCAAGTTAGCACCAAGTTGCAAACTGGCAATTAAACACGTATATAGTATAACCTAACTGTATATATGGCTAAGCAATGGCTTAACATTGCGAATGTATTGGTTTTGATTTGCTTTAATGTTATTCAGTGAGTTTAATTATTGTGATGTGTTAGTTTACAGTGTAGTTGATGTTAGTTTGCTCACACAAACACAGGTTCTTGCATGCAACTAACCATCCTTTCTTAACCTGGCACCTTTATCGTACACACTCACATATAAACCCATACAAATTTGCCTTCCAAGAGACAAAACCACTACATAGACTTGGGCCTTTGCCTTCCTCTGTCCCACACACGCCGAGGTCTGACTGGCAGCCATTTTGTCTACATTTGGTTCTCCCGCCTTTTATAGTCTCCATCTCCATCCATACATGCGATCTTCTTTAATCTTTTACATAAACATACATACTGCCAACCTCTACTAAAGCCTTGAACTTGCTATCAATATGGTAATTTTGGTTGTAGTTGTTAAGTTATAAATGATCAAACATAATAGCAAATCTGTCAGCTTAGTTATTTTATGCGTTAGGTATTCTATATCATCTTTGATAGTTATTAATTACTTCTGATCGTCAAATTGCCCCAGAAATGGTGCAAACCCTTAGCGCATTTTGACGCCTGTGACAGAGTACAGACCCCAAGAACTGATATTCAACACAAAAAGTAGCAAATCCTCACATTTGACATGCTGCAGAACAGACAGATTACATTTTCTGCTGACCAACTATTATTAATTAACTAACTGTACACTGTCGCATCTCAGGGCTCCAGTTTCATGGAATCCTGAAGAGTGAGAGAAATAGAGAAATGGCCCATCATTTTATGATTTTAATGTGCTGATAGCATTGCTGAATTATTCTAATGGAGCAAATTTTTGTGCATTGATACAATACTAAAATTGAAATTTTGTAAATTTAGTACACTGTACAAGGCTTAAAAACACAAACAAAAGAAAGCAAAGATAATGATTAATCCTCACTCCCTCTGATTTCTCCACTTTTACATAATACACTGCTGAGTACTTATAAATGACATGACATGGGCACTTGAGCATATGGAGACACTATCACTGTCCATGATAAGACCTCAAGACCTAATACTGTACATGACGATTGCACCAGTAAAACACAGCCCTAAAAGTTTCCTCTGGCTATCTGCGTTCATCAGATCTACCACGGCATATTATTTTCCGGCAAGCAGCCTCTTGGATTGTGTGGAAAACAGTGGCCCAGGCTGGTGTGAGGTAATTGACAAATGTGTGTATTTCAGTGAGAGGGACTCTCCAAGTGTTGAGGAATAGTTACCCATGTGTTTCTTTTCCTGGAGGCTCAGGTTACTGCCTGTGTGCCTGAAACCCCATTAAGCATCCGCTGTCATCCTCCATCTGTTAAACACTCAGCCAGTAGAGCCGAGGAGAGAGGGGAAGCAAGCTGTCTGCTAACTTCCTCTCCTTCACTCTTTATATTTCTCTCTATCCCTCTTGTAATAACGTTAAAAATCTATGGAGTCCTCTTTTTATTTTTCCTGTTCCCCCGCTTCTTTTTTCTTTATTGCCTCACTGCCTTCCACCTTATCCATCTGAATCTTTTTTTTTTTTTACTTTCTACTCGACTACCCTGTTGTTTTACGTTTAAAATGGCTCTTTTGAGGGCAACAGGACTGAGTGACAGTTTTCTTTGCCATCATAAATACAGAAAGAAGGCAAAGAGAGATTCACATTATGATTATGTGTTTTTTATGACTGTGCTCACAGCATTTCCAGTGCCTACCCCTAAGGTACACAATAAAAGCAGATTTTTCCCCACAATAGGCATTTTAGAATTCAATTTCCTTTATCAAGGATGGCTTGGTATTATTGGTTTTGCATTGCACAAACCATTTTCTCACTGTTTCATCCCAGTCTCTTGTAGCAACCTCTTTGTCTGCCTGTGATAGATAAGATTTTTTTTTAAAGTGAAATTAAGATAAAAATTCACATCTTCATCTTATTTTTACTGTTAATCATTCAGTAGGAAATTACCTCTTCTTTTCTGTTTTCCCAATGTATAAGTCATTGTCTGTTTTCCATTCTATCCTGTCTATCCTATTCTTCTTTCAACTACCCAGGTGGCTCACACCAGAGAGTATAAAGCAACGCAGAAAGAGAAAGAATCAGAGGCGGAGAGACAGATGGAGACAAAGACAGCACAGTATTCCTTCTTTTGCCTGTCTGAATGGGGTGTAAATAGACAGGGTCAGCAGCTGGGGTCAGAGTTTCCAATGAGAGTTGATCTCCGGAGGCTACCACCTCGGGGACTCAGAGCTCCGTCATCCTCAGGTTCTTTCCGTGCTCTGCCAGCTGCCCCCCGTGCCCCTCCAAACTTTTTAATGAGGTAGTTAGCCATGTAACGATGGCCTTTCAGTGGCGTTTGCTGACCGAGCGCTCTGATGAGAGGGAATATTGATAAAGCTGTCAGGAGGGAAAGCTCTACCCAACTGCAGCTGTGCTTGTGTGTGTATGTACAGACACTCTTAATAATTCCCTCCCTGAAAGCAGTGGTCTATCTGTCAGTTGCCACCCAAATCCAAATAAACAGCACTTACAGCGTTAACAAAAGTCTGGGAGGTTTTTCTTGTATTTTCAGTACAAAATTAGATCAATTTAGTGGGTCCTCCAACGCTCAACTGGACCAGGGAGGAAAAAGTACATTCCTAAAGCACATATTCACATGCAGTTGATCACTGGTTAGCCCTAAAAATGTTACATTTAAATGTATATCAAAAAATAGACTAAAATCCATTCGGAATCATGATTGTCTGTACTAATGAAGTACAGATGTTTTGACAGCTACTATCACTAAAACTGTTAAATGTTAAATTGTAAAATAACCTGTTTGTAGAGTTCAGACCCTGCAGAAATTCATGGGTGAAGAAAATACTCGTTTCTTCTCTTTCTCTAAGGATTTTAACCTGGCAGAATAATTTTGAAACATTATGCTATTTTTTAATGACTTATTAAATCATTATTAAAATTCACCGAATCACATGATCACTTTGTGTCTGTCGATACAAATTCAGATTTAAAATATCAATATATGTTTCACAGTCAGATGCTGATTTATTTGGCCCACTAAAAAGTAATGCAGACAGGCTAATGCAAACAATAAAAACTACGTCACCGTATAATAACATATATTGTAAAAATAGCCTACATGTGTTTAATGAACAGCTTATTTTGATTCAGGGACAGATAATTTGCTAGAAAGACGTCTAGAAATCTGTGTGTGTGTGTGCGTGACTTGAAACTTTTGTGCATCAACATTTGTCACATGGCAAAAGAGACTTATAACAAGTCAACAACAGGGAGTGTGTTAGAATATTTGGCTACATATTTTAATAATGAATGAATAAGACAAAAGTAAAAGTCGTGTTCTTCCACAAATGGCTTTCTTCATTCAATAACACCCCAGCTAAAAAGCTAAATAAATGAACTGCTGATTTTTTATAATGCCTTTTAGTACAGAGTGCTGTTGCAGCACTCCCACCTCCTGTCTATGTCACTACAAGAAATGAGTGAGCTATTTGTAATTTCAACAACCTGACCCTACTCTTCATCTAGATTATGCAGTTGCATAGATTACTTAGCTTTACAAGACTTCAGTTGCTGTCGTGGTTAGGCAAACACTTCCATAAGTCTCTTTACCTGCACAAGAAGACTACATCTCTTCAATATTTGGTGTCGACACAAGTGTGACCACCATATTCCACGACATTGCTTAAAACTGATATTAAAGAAATAATTTAATAAAATGTCAGTGAAATTTTTGCAGATACACTCAATATGAACAGTTTATCGGATACAATAAAGAAAGGCATCATCATAACCTCCCCTTGTGTATTTTGTAACACCAGTATAGTTGGATATGAATGCAATTCATATGAGATAAAGCTGGGCTGTTAAACTCCTGGGGGAGAACCTTCTCTCTCTCCCTTTCCCTCTGCTGTTCTGGTTTTACCAAGGCTGTCATTAGGTAGAATGGAGCTACTCTGGAGTTTATTAAATCAACCTGCATCCTCATCTGTTTCTGCAGCAGAAATAATATTTTTTTTGTATCTTTTGTACCAAAAGACTACCCAACACATTTCCTGCTAAGCATGATCTGCTACCTCAGCTACAGGACAGAGGTGGCACATCTCAGCTGTGGACTTGTTTACACTTTACTACAATGTTTGTGTGTCCAAACTAATGTGGCAATAATTCAATGGTGTTAAAGCTCTACATGTAGCACATTTCATAAGAGGTACAATATGAGAATTACCCAGGAGCACAGGACTGCTGCAATGCACCCTGATAACCACGTAAAAGCTGCTTGGTTTACAAGCGTCACTCAAGGGACAAATAAGATGAGGGTCATGTGACTTACAAAAGGCAACCAGACACTGCAAATGCCAACTAATGAAAGGCTGAATTAGTTTAATCAGGTATGCTTGAGATAGAACACATCAAATACTAGGACTGACTAGGTGTTAGTTCACAGTGATGTTTAGATGCATGTTAGAAATATAGATAAGTCAAGAGGATTGTCCAAAAAGTTAAGAGAGGAGATCACTGCCTTGCACAAACAAGGAGAAGGATACAAAACAACAGCAAAGGCATTGAATATTCCTAGATAGAGAGAGATACTGTTAGAAGGATAATTCACAAGTTCAAAGTTAAAGGAACACTAGCTACACTACCTGGATGTCGCAGAAAGAGGAGGATCAACAGCTGCCACGAGATTTCTGAGGAGGCAGGTGGCCAAAAACCCTCAATTGACTGCAAAACCCTGCAGGAACAGCAGGCATCAAAGTTTCGGTTTCTACAGTAAGGAGCATACTAAACACTGAAGGCCTTCATGCCCGAACTCCAAGACTACTACTAAACCAAAAACACAAGACAAGTTGGCTCCAATATGCTCTAAACCAGGCTTCTCCAACAGGTAGTTACCGGTAGCTCGCGGGCCAATTTTGAGTAGCTCGTGGAAGGATTCCTGAAACCCATTAAAACTTAGTAGTGAAGTTGGGTTTCACTTAAAATACACTTACGTATCCCAATCCAATCAAAAACATTGATGTATCGTGACTCCCGCCCCTTTTGCGAGTCTGAAACTACCATTTTGCCAATTGGCCGTCAATCAAACAGTTCATGCAGTCAAGCTTGATGTGTAGCTGGAGTCCGGACTAGTGCAGATCCACTCCAAACATGAGCACCGCTAAGAAGCAAAAGTCGTACAATTTTCACGAAGAATGGGAAACAGAATTTTGCTTTACCAACGTCAATGGCAAGTGCGTGTGTCTGATCTGTGGGGCCAGCGTGTCTGTCGGCAAGCGATGCAATGTGGAGCGTCATTTTACCACTATCCACAGCAACTTTTCGCGGGACTTTCCCACGGGCACGGACCTACGAAAGGAGAAGACCAAGGAGCTAAAATCTGCCCTTCAGAGACAACAGTCTGCATTCACCAAACCTACAAAGAGATCAAATGCAGTAACGGAGGCATCTTCTAAGGTAGCGGGCATCCTAGCGAAGCACAAAAAGCCCTTTACCGATGGTGCCATTGTAAAGGAGGCTTTGATTGCAATGGCCGAGACACTGTTTGTGGATCATAAAAGTAAGACTGAGATTTTGTCTGCTATTGGTGATGTGCAACTTGGACAAATACTGTGGCTAGGAGACTAACTGCGCTGTCCGAGGATGCCGTGAAACAGCTGGATTTGGACATAAAGAGGTGCAAATGGTTTTACATTCAATGCGATGAGTCGGTGGATTCCAGTGATACAGCCCAACTCGCTGTTTTCATTCGCATGGTCTTTGAGGACTTTTCAACCAAAGAAGAGTTTTTGACTCTACTTCCACTAAAAACTACGACCAGAGGAGTTGATATTTATAATGCAGTGAAGGGCTATTTTGTGAATAAAAAGATGCCCATTCAAAACCTGGTGTCCATAACAACTGACAGTGTGCCTGCTATGACGGGCCGTCACTCTGGATTTGTTGCACACTGTAAAAAGGACCCGGACTTTCCCAAGACTTTACACTATCATTGCATTATACACCAGCAAGCCATATGCGCTAAAGTTCTGGATTTTGACCATGTTATGGGACCTGTTGTCAAGATTATCAACTCCATTCGGTCAAAGGCAAAGCAGCACAGAAGCTTCAAGTTGTTTTTGGAGGAATGCGCAGCAGAGTACGGGGATCTCCTCCTGCACACGGACGTCAGATGGTTAAGTTGCGGTAAGATACTGCAGCACTTTCTCTCCTTACTCGGTGAAGTTAAGACTTTTATGGAAAGCAGAGGAGAGGACACCACCCTTTTAACTGACTCAGAGTGGCTTCTTGATCTTGCTTTTCTGACTGATGTGACTGAGAAAATCAACCAGCTGAACAAGCAGCAAGGATAAACAGGTGTCTCATATGATCAGTGCAGTCAGGGCGTTCAATGCGAAGCTCTCATTGTACATTCAGCAAGTGAGAAACCAAAAGTTGCAGCACTTCCCCTCTGTGTCAAAGATGTGTGAGAGTCATGCAGGTGCAGCCAGTGCTTTGAATGTTTCCAAATACTGTGACCTACTGGCAAGGCTTGGACAGGAGTTTTCTGATAGGTTTGGTGACTTTGACAAACTTGAACCTTGTGTGACATTTATGGCAAACCCATTTATGGATGTGGACATAAGTGAGTTATCAGGTCAAATGGCAGAACTTTTCTGTGTTGATCCTGTGGAAACTGAAATGGAGATAATCAACATTCAGAATGATGTGCAGCTTAAGTCTCAACAGCAGTCCCCACATTTCTGGAGCCTTGTAGAGCCAGATAACTATAAGAATCTTAACCAGGCTGCATTAAAAATGTCTGCATTGTTTGGGTCTACTTACCTCTGTGAGTCAGCCTTTTCTGACATGAATGTCATTAAGTCAAAGTTCAGGACAAGACTGACTGATGAACATTTAGCTGACTGTATCAGGGTAAACTTGACCGGATACACTCCACAGTACACCTCTCTTGTTAGCTCTATGCAGTGTCAAACGTCCCACTGAATTGGTATGTGCCCAATGTAAATGAATGTGTCTAGTTCAGACAATAACAAAATGTTGTACCTGATTTTTTTTTGTTTTTTTTTTTTGTTCAGGCTTTCATCTGTGATTTGATATTCAGGTGTTCACTCATATAAACCATTTATTAGCAACTTTTGTTAATGTTGAGGAGAATGTTGAGGCATTACATGTTATTCATTTTGTTTTGAATGAAAAATAATAATATTTCTACAAAATAAAAGTTGCGAAACACAAGTAGCTTTCTGCTGTTTTACTTTTTTGAAAGTAGCTCACAGAAGGAAAAAGGTTGGAGACCCCTGCTCTAAACCATATAAATAAGTCTCAGAAGTTTTGGGATTCTGCTCTGTGGAACAATTAAACAAAATTGGAACTTTTCTGGTCTATGGATCAGTGGTATGTCCGAAGGAGGAAGAATGAGGCATATGCTGAAAAGAACACCCTTTCTACACTGAAGCATGGCGATGGCTCGGTGATGCTTTGGGGCTGCTTTGCTTCTTCTGCGACTTGAAACCTGCAGCTTTCGGAGGGAAAGATGGATTCAATCAAGTATCTCGAATTTGTAGGAGGAAATGTCTTGCCGTCTGTGAGGAAGCTGAAGCTTGTGCATCATTGGACCTTCCAACAGGACAATGATCCCAAGCATACCTCAAAGTCCACTGAGGCAAGTCCTGGAAGATATGAGAGTGGCCATCAGTCACCTGACTTGAATCCCATAGAAAATCTCCAGTGGGATTTGAAGAAGGCAGTTGCAGCACGCAAAACCAAGAATATTAGAGAGCTGGAGGCTATTGCCTATGAGAAATGGATTAAAGTTCCTCAGGAACACTCTCAGAGCCTAGTGCCTGGCTATGCATCACTTATGCAGCAGGTCATAACAGAAAAAAAGGTGCTCTACTAAGTACTAAAGATGCTTGTCAAAAAGGGGTTAAACAATTTGCAATGGGGGTTGAATAATTTTGAGTGATAGATAGATAGATAGAAGATGGCAGAAGTGATGAAATACTTGATCGAAACATTAAAACTTGGAGAAGAGGTTAAGTTTGTATGAACATAATTCTGCTGCTCCCTCCCACATGAGCCATTTTACTGGACTGCACAAGTGGGGTTCTTGTGTTTATTACAGGGACCTGAGTCCTGTATCCCTTGTTATTACATCAATGTTGGACAATCCTACAGCTCACAATTTACATTTACAGTTTAGTGCCAAGATACAGTCTAAATGCGGTAGCTTGTCCTTTATGTAGTGCAGTGGAAAGTACTGGTGTCGACGCTGAGGTGATGAAGGTGTAGTGGTGGTGACTTTCAAACAGGAGAATTGACTTTGTGTCCTGTTACAGACCTGTAAGTATCCATTCAACCATCCACCCACCCATCCACCCATCGTCTTCTCCTTATCTCCAGCACATTCTGTGTCTGCCCAGGGGAGTCCTCCCAGTTGGACATGCCTTGAAGAGCTCCAAGGGGAGTCGCCTAGGGGGCTACCCAAATGGCCTCTTTTAATGTGAAGGAGCAGCAACTCTGAGCACTCTCCAGATGTCAGAGCCCCTCACCCTATCTCTAATACTGAGCCCAGACACCCTGTGGAAGGAGCTCATTGTGGCTGCTTTTATCCGTAACCTTGTTCTTTCTGGCACAGTGTCTTCATCACTGCAGATGCTGCATGAATCCATCTGTTCATCTACTGCCCCATTTTGTCCTCACTTGTGAAAAAGACAAGGACCACATCATCTGAGAAAAGCAGAGATGCTATTCATTTTTTGATACTCTCCTCTCCTGTGCCTTTAGATTTCGTGCACAAGAGTTGGCTTTAGTAGAGTTCCACCCATCAAAAATTTGTTTAAATTTGTGCCAAGGGTACAGACCGAGTTCTCACTTTGTTGATACAAGAACAGGGTGGCTCCGAGCAATGGCCTTGGTGCCTCATGCTCCTGCAGTACCCCACTTAGTTAGTTGGGTGACATCATGGTGACTATGTCCACTTCTACATACAGTCTATGGTTTAGAGCAGGGGTGCCCACATTTTTTCGGCTTGCAAGCTACTTTTAAAATGACCAGGTCAAAATGATGTACCTACATTAAAAATGCTAAACATATACTGAGTATACTTTATATATACGATATATGTTGGCGTACACTGCATAACTGCAACTAATGTAACCCTTGGTATTACACATAAAAATTGACAGCAGTAATGCACATAGGTGACAAACAGTGATGGAACCATCAGTATTGCACACAAGTGGCAAGAGTAATTGGAACATTCAATACATTTATGGTCACTACCTTACTCTGATGACTTGCACTGAATGGAGTCGAATATCCTATTCCCTATCCCAGAATATCCCTTCTTTAGTAGATGTAAATTGGAAGGCTAACTAGGTCACTTCGCTCACTGGAGTTTTGCAGTAGCTAGCGCGTTTGACCGCGAATGTCCCTGCCTGTGACCCGTAGCAGAGAAGAGATCTCAGACTGGCCGCCCTGTACGTCAATCAGGTTGCGCCATAGGGAGGATACATATATTCATTAATTTTCTAAACCGCTTAGTCCTAATTAGGGATGATAGATGATAGACTAAAACCTTTTTCTTTTTTTTTTTAATGTCACGCGATCTACCCGCACTACCTTCGCGATCTACTGGTCGATCACGATCGACGTATTGGGCACCCCTGGTCTAGAGCATTCAGCATCTAAGGGCAAATCTCATCCACACCGGATGCCTTGCCAGTAAGGAGCTCACTAACTACCTTGGTACCTCTGCTTTGAACATGGATGAGGCTTCCTTCAAGTACAAAAATCTGAATAAATAAAAAGCGTTCTATTTTTAGTAATATGCCTGCTTCTTTTCCATCAACAGCCTACCATACATTCAGAGACCTGACACTGTTGAGACTGAGCTGAAGCATGATGAAGGCTCAAACCACTGTTGGTAGTGCCAAGTTAATGTGACATCTCCCTCTCGTTGGCTGTCACTTGTTATTTTAACAGCCATGCTTATATATTAGCAGTGCTGATCAGCGCTGTGCTTGTGTGAAGGGAAGGATTCATTAATAATTCAGGGCAGAGCTGTCCGTTGGCCCTGTGGGAACTATCAGATGTGAGAGCAGATGACGACGCCTGGCAGGTATTAAAGATGGTATCTACAACATAAGTGCCTTGGATGCTTGCTAAGGCTCCAACATGAGTATGTAAGTGTGTATGCATCACACACACACAAACAGCTCCATGTGGAGCAGGATTACAGATGAAGCAGGTTAGAGGTAGAAGAGATCACAGAGAGGAGGTGGATTTATCTGCTGTATTAAGAACACTGATAGGAGATAGATAGAGGCTTTTGTGCTTGGTGGGTGAGGACATGAGGATCAGATTCGACACCAGGCTCACGTCTTCAAAAGCCTCATGAAAATAAGAGGACTGGCTTTGATTTGACTCACTGCACTGCATGTTACGCCGTTAAGGTGTGATCAGATGCAGTTCAGATTCTGTTCAGATAGTAAACACAGAAAGTAAAGTAAGTAAGTCAATTTCTAGCTGGTGAAAATATGGGTGGGGAAGATGATACAGACAGTTCCTTTTTTCTAAAATAAAGAAAGATTTATGCACGGTTGCAGTGAGTTTTGGACAATGTTTTTTGTCCAATTTTCTAAGCTTATATCACAATGGAACTTTGTCACATTAACAAAGTAAATTACACAAATAGCAGCCTTGGATTAAAACATTACTCAAAGCGAAAAACCATCTAATATGGTTCATTTAATAATTCAGTTTTTGCCTGCTTGAATGAATACCATTTTCTGAGTGCAAGACCATCATTGGTCATAACATATAAAATAAATAAACTTTGATTTGATTTGATTGATAACATCTCACACCGCACATATCACCAGCTTGTGGTTTGCTCAGGCATGTCTTTAATAACAACAGGGCAGAGGAGACCAAAAGTCAGAAAAAAATACATTAGAGGCGAGTGTTTGTGAATATTTACTGCAGCATTCCATATCCATAAGAGGTGTTTTCTATATTCTAGCAAATTAAGTGTTTAATTTTTGTGAAAGTTCTATTTGGGGAGTGTATAATGCAGTAGAAAGGTCATGGAATGTGGGGAAAGGATATAGCATAAGGTGCTTGCTATATAATAATAATAATAGTAATAAAGATATAAATTTTCACCTACAAGTGTGAAACTTTATGCATAGGC